>NW_004443953.1:4280176-4341645 GCF_000243295.1 Trichechus manatus latirostris
AGACTCAGCAAACACAAAATCAACAACAATGAAAAAGATGAAAAGAAAATACATAAAGAAAAATTACTCAGCACAGAAAATTAAGGAGAACAAAGAAACTGTGAACAACACACAAAAAAAAGACATCAAAATGACAGCACTAAACTCATACCTATCAATAATTATGCTGAATGTAAACAGACTAAATGCACCAATAAAGAGACAGAGAGTGGAAGATTGGATAAAAAAACACGATCCATCTATATGCTGCCTACAAGAGACACACCTTAAACTTAAAGACACAAACAAGCTAAAACTCAAAGGATGGAAACAAATATATCAAGCGAACAACACTCAAAAAAGAGCAGGAGTGGCAATATTAATCTCTGACAAAATAGACTTTAAAGTAAAATCCACCGCAGTGGATAAGAAAGGACACTATATAATGATTAAAGGGTCAATACACCGGGGAACATAAGTATAATAAATACTTACACACCCAAAGACAGGGCTCCAAAATACATAAAACAAACTCTAACAGCACTGAAAAGAGAGATAGACAGCTCCACAATAGTAGTAGGAGACTTTGACACACCGCTTTCGGTGAAGGACAGAACAGCCAGAAAGAAGCTCAACAAAGATATGGAAGAGCTAAAGGCCACAATCAACCAACTTGATCTCATAGAAATATACTGAACACTCCACCTAACAGCAGCCAAGTATACTTTCTTTTCCAACGCACATGGAACATTCTCCAGAATAGAACACATATTAGGCCATAAAGCAAGCCTTAACAAATCCAAAACATCAAAATATTACAAAGCATGTTTTCTGACCATAAAGCCATAAAAGTAGAAATCAACAACACAAAAAGCAAGGAAAAAAAATCAAACACATGGAAACTAAACAACACCTTGCTCAAAATTGGATGATATGTAGAAGGAAGAACTCTGGGTGTTTAAAATATCAGAGATGAAGCAAAAATTTCCACAGAAGCTCAGAAATAAATAAAATGTCAAAAAGATAGAAAAATATGAGATTAAAAACTAAGAATTAAGATCATCAAACCAAGAACTTCAATAACCAATTAATGAGTTCCTTTAAAAGAAAAGAAAGAACCTACAAAGTATGAGCACAATTAATGAAAAAAAAAAAAGACACAAAACAAAGCATATTGTCATAACATTTCAGACATCATAGTAAAAGACAGACTCTTAAACAATTTTAAAAAAAAAATGGTCACATCCAAAGAAACATAATCAGAATGATAACAGGCTCTTCAACAATAGCACATGCTACTCGAAAATCCAAAGAAAATACTATTTTCCACTATGGTTTTTTTTTTTTTTTAACACAAGAATAAGAGTAGACTAATTCTATTTTCAGACATGCAAAGATTCAAAAAATTTTCCTCCCTTTCTTAGATAGCTATTGAAAAGTTATACAGAATGAACGAAAATTCTACACAGGTACTAGTGCCAGAGTTTGGCCAATAAACTGTTTCCTTATGATTTAAATAACAGTTCATCTATGATAGTTAGGGAGAAAGGACTATCTATAAGATGAAACAAGACATAAAGGTCTATGTTGGTACAAGGTAACCAATACAGAAAATGAAAAGTGATAAAATTATATTGAAAGGAATAGTAAAGAAGGAGAGTGGTACAGGTAAGATAAACACGTATCAGAGAGTTCATAGGTATGTCTGAAACAGATACTCAAAAATAGATATTTAAACATATCTTTCTGATATCTACACATAACCAACCACCACAGTTTTTAAAAATAAAACAGTAAAAAGTGGTTCCCCCTGGGAGCAGGATTGGGGATGTGGAGATGTGGGCAGAGAACTATTGTTTTGTTTTGTTTTTAATTATAAGCACTTTCACATTATCTGATTTTTTCACCATGTGCATGTATTATGTGATAAGATTTAAATATTTTTTGAAGGCATGGGCCTTTGCCCATTCATTGGTACTTATTTTTTAGAAGCACAATGTATTCATAACACAAACAGCACTGAATGACTTTTTAATTTTTAAAATAAAAGATACAAACTCAAAAGGATATATATGGTACTTTCTTAAAATTTGTGAGACAGCATGGTTAAGCAAGCTCCACTGGGGTCTGAGTTAGGACACAACTGCCCTCACACCTGGTATCTTCTGTGTCAACCTTAAGAAACGTGAAATGCTCAGTATCCTGAAACAGGTGCCTAGCACCAATCCTTGCCTTGACTATAACCCCATTAGAAATAACCTGAATTCTGTCTACAGTTTTGATTTGGATCTGTAATAATATGCCTGAAGACACTGCCCATTCTCCACCTTCCCAGGGAAGTCAAATTCTAAGAGAAGACAAGTAGATTAAGTGAAATGTTTTAGAAAATGACAGTGAGTTGTCAGGAGGTGTAAATTTCAGCACCAAGACAAATATCAGAAGTAATTGTGGTTCCAGGGGCAGCAGATGGCTGCACTTAAGAGTTTTTCACTAGGATCCCCGGCCCTCAAGCCTGGCAAATCCATCTCTGAAAGAGAAGGACATGGAAAAGGATAAATTTTCCCTATCAGTTTTAGAGATTTGTGAGCAAAGCAGAACAACTAGTGTAAATATTAAGAAAACACTAACACTTAGAGCATATGACATGAAGGACATTTCAGTTCCAACCCATGGATAGGCCCAGTAGACCATCAGCAGGGATATCTCAGTTATCTCTTCCTCTTCAGGAGGAACAGATCAGTTGCTGAGCAAAAGATGGCAGAGACTCTGATCGTGATTATATGTGTAACTTTGTTCCACACTCCAGAGAATCTCTTTTGGAAAATCTGAAACATAAAGAAGTAGGGTAAACTTAGAGCCCACCAGTCAGTCAGATGAAGCTACTCATTCAATGAACCAAGGCACAAACTGCTAAAGCAAGTTTTCCTGAAAAAAATTCAAATACAGAAGACGTAAAGGAAATTTTTATATCTGCAATCTAAGATTATCACTCACGGTATTCCTGAAACAGTTCTCTCAACAGTCATCTGATGGAATTGTGAGAATTCTCTGAAAACCCAGCTGGATGAGAACTGCACAAAGCTCTTTGCTATTATTAGTCAAACCACAAATGTCTGCAGAAACACTGTTTGCTCTGAGGGGTAACACACCCTGATGGCCTTTACTTGCAAACATCAAGCTTGTTGAATGAGAAGCATCTCCGCGAGGACAGCAAGTGTCTCAAACAGCACATTGCAGCTACCTTCCCCAGATTATACTTACACACACACACACACACACACACACACACACACACCATTCACAACACCCTGTAACCTCTGCATGAATCAAAGGAAAAAGACAACACTATACTTGAATCTGAAATATAAAACAGGACAAGGCATGAAATAATGAGGCACATAATTTGTGATTCATGACTCCAAGTTCTGTTTGTCTTGCAACAGTACAAATACTGCAAGTTTTTAAACCATAGCACTTTCGGAGAGATCTACCGTGAAAATAATGAATTATACTCCCCTAACTGCAATTGGCAGGAGAAAGATGTGGCAGAGATTTACAGCCTTGGAAACCCCATGGGGCAGTTCTACTCTGTCCTTTAGGGTTGCTATGAGTTGGAAACAATTGACTGGATGGCAGTGGGTAATTGTAATTGAGCGGGCAGTTGTAATTACTCTGGTCTGAGTAACCTGTGAGGAGGAGCAGGGCATCTTGCAATACGCTGCACTCTAAGAGCCAGGTTGTTGTCTGGCTGTGCTGTGATACAAACCTGCCCTGTTTTTAGATTATGTTAATATTGTCCTTGTTCTGTTTCTAGTTACATGATCTCCAGTTTAAACCTGATCTTTGAGTGAGATTGTTTTATGTCTCTCTCTTTCTCTCTCCCTCTCCCTCTCCTTCCCTGTCTCTCTACCTCCCTGGTCTCTCTGGATATTGATCCCTGCTGCCTGTATGCTATATACAAGATGCCGCTTCCCCCGCACTCTCCTACCCTTCCCTTCCCTTGACCTCTGCATGATTAGGTCATCTAGTTGTTTCAGAGTCTGGCTGTATTAGTTATCTGTTGCTGCATAACAAATTACCCCAAACTTGGTGTCTTAAACCAACGAAATTATCACACAGTTTCTCTGGATCAGGAATCCAGACGTGGCTTAACTAGATACTCTTAACTCTGGGCCTCTCACAAGTCTGCAGTTATCTCAGGTTCAGCTGGGAAGGATCCTTTCTGAAAAACTCACTCGTGTGGTTGTTGGCAGGATTCAGTGCCTCGAAGGCTGTTGGACTGAGGCCTCTGTTCCTCATAATCTGTTGGCCAGAGACCTCCCTAGGTTCTTGCTATGTGGACCTCTCCATAAAGCATCTCATGACAGGGCAGCTTGCTTGATTATAGTGAGCAAGCTATAGAGCAAGACGAAGTGCCAGTAAGAGAGTATCAGCAAGATAGCAGTCACCGTGTTTTGTAATCAAATCATGGAAGTGATAGCCCGTCAAGGTTGTATTCTATTCATTAGAAGTAAATCACTAGGTCCAGTCCACACTCAAGGGGGTGGAATTACACAAGAGTGTGAATACCAGGAGGGAGAGATCATTGGAGGCCATTTCAGAAGCTGCCTACCATGCATACCTAGAGTGAGGGGAAGAGGAAGTGTTTATAGAGGATGGACGAGAGGGCAGAAGGTAGGGAGTCATGTCAGAAGCTGTCTACCACTCTGACTTTCTGGCTTTACTGCTCCAGATCCACACCTGGCCTTTTCTGGTTCTTTAGATTCAACACACCAGACTCACTTTGTCTTTACCATATGGTTCTATGCTCACTGAATGGTTGGTTTTAACCATTTGCCAGATTAATTCATTTCTGTCCTGCACAATAGTAATAAATAACATTTTACATTGGCTCAGTTACAGATTGTGAAGCACTTTCCTGTAGCGAACTGAGTTTCAGGAAGAGATATAGCCAAAATATCTTCTGACCGGAAAAGCAGTGGTCAGAGAAGTAAAAGCATCCAGTGAGTGCAGGATCATAGCAATCAGGAGAGTTTCGAGCATTTACTGATGGTCATTAAGAGCTTTGTGCTTTCCACTTAACGCTAGATTCACCAAATCCGCTACTGTGGAATTGGGGTATTATTTGCACACTAGAGAGTGTTATCATTTGTTTTTTAGTAAATTTAGTAAATTTCATATATTTGATGTTTGATTGCTGTAATAAACACAGAGAACTGTGAGAGTTGTAAATTTCAAATGGGAAAATATCACATTTATTTTTAATATAACCATAGAAACTGAGTTAATATTAGGCCTCTTTGCTTATTAAGGCCAGGTTTTGACAGTGGTTGCTATGGTTGTGTTTGATGGCTTTCATTGACTGCATAACAATTAGCAACGTTTTCTCTAAAACAGATTTTTCTAGTAACTAGGAACTGAAGCGAATTCAGGTCCAGCTATCCTCTGTACTTTGATCTGGCATTTCTTCCACAGTCACTGTCACAGCAACATACAAAATCAATCAGCAGAAAATGCTTATTTATGTCAAATATGGATTTTCCACCAAATAGCTTATAAAAATCTTTCATGCAGATAATGACTAGAAGTAAAATGTAGACTGTCTGATCCCCAACTTTTTAATTGCAACCTCGTGTTGCTTTAATCACTAGCAGTCTATCATTAAGAAACCCAACAGGCTCAAAGCAGGCCCGGATACAAACTGTGGCTCATATGGGGAGAGAAATTGGAAAAAAGAAGAAATGGTTACTTCATTCTATCTTGTGAGTTTCCCCACCACCTCACTATACTGTATTGCATTTGGGTGTCTTTTCATTTAGATTAAGGGATTTAAGTGACAGCTGATGAACAGTGAGTTTGTACTCCATTTGCACTTTTTCATAGATTTAGATTAAATACAGATTAAAAATAGCCCATATGGCTTTTGAACAAAATGAATGGCTGCAAGCCCTGAAAAACTCTAGTGGAAATGTTGGCATGCTAAAAGGTTAATTAAAATTTGACTCTGCAGGATGGATACTTTTATTTATAGAACCTTTGGCTGATTTTCAGCAGCCATGTTTTCTTCTAATTAAAATAATGTGAACAGCTAATAGCAATCAGCTTAAAGAACGGAATATTTTAGAGAAAGGGATGATTCACAGGCCTTTTAATAACCATTTTACAGTAGGTGTCTCCACTAAAGAGCACATAAAACATTTGCATTCAGCCATTGTCTAGTTCAAATGTCAGAAAATATTTAGTTGGAGAAAATGAGGAGCGAATTATTTAAAGCTGTCTAAAACAAGTCATTGATATTATCATGTAAATTTGATATTTCCCTAAAGGTTCTAGAATCATTCTCTGACATGGCATAACTCATAAGCTCTGAAAAACCAGACTATTAGAAGCATTACTTAAAAATGAGAATTTCCTTATATATACAACATACACAGGCAAATAATGATATTTAAGAGAAGCAACAGCTTGCCATGGAAACATTATCATCTACACATTCAGATACGCACACACACACACACACACGAATGTGTACATATATAATCATTTCATATTATACTTCTGTAAGATTAAGCATCTTGTGTTTCCCCAAATCACTGAGGATGACTAAAGAACTAGAGAAAAACTTAAATCAGAAGATGGGAAACATGAATGAATAGCTATATGTAAGGCAAGTAATGCTATGCATGAGGTCACCATGAGTCAGGGGCTGCCTCAACGGCAGCTACAATAACTAATAAAAGGTTAAAAAAAAGAAAGAGAATAAACATGTCAGAAATGTACACTGCCCAGATAAGTATATGTTCACTCTGCGACAGAACCAACCAGTCCACACATACACACCTCATGCCCAGTTTCTCCTCGCCTCTTCTTGCTCAGTAATAAAATCACAGAATTCTAACTGGGCAGATTACCTCCTGGAATCAAGACTATATATCTCCATCATCAGTGAAGCTAAAAATGACCAATAGCTTGGTTCTAGCCAATGGAATGTAAGTGGAAAAGGTATATGCAACTCCTGTGAAGTGTCCTTTTACTCCCCTTTTCTCCTTTCTGTTGACTGGAATGTGATTTAAGTGCTCTGGCCAGAGCAGCCTTATTGGGAAATGAGTAAACTTGGGAATGGAGAGCTTATAAGGCTGAGCAATAAAATAAATGGAGCCTCAGTCACTAAAACTGTAGAGACCTGGATTGCTCTACCTACACTTGTGCATAAGAAAGAACTCCACTTTTAAAATCCACTGCTAGTTTGTTTTGTTGTCACTTCCAGCTGTACCAAATCCTAATTAGTATACTCTCTAAGATGTAAATTTATGCTAGACAACCAAGTCAAGCAACATCTCCAATCTAAGGTATATTTCTAAGCTGTATAAGCCCAAACATACAGTTTCCCTGTAGAGACGTATTTGCATAAGACCAATAATTCTCAAACTTTCACATGCATGAGAATCACCTGGAGGGCTTGTTAAAACAGATCGCTCAACCGAACTCCCTAAGATCAGATTCAGTAGGTCAGGGTGGGATCGAGGATTTGCATTTCTAACAACCTCCCATGTGATGCCAACACTGCCAATCTGCAGAACACACAAAGTATCACTACCCATAATACACTTCCACTTCTAAAACATGCATTTTCTGTAAGACCCACAGCAAGAGACAACTGTTCCTTACCTTATAATCAGGATATTCTAATTTCTAAACGCCATGCAAAATCACTTTTAACATCCTGGAATTCCTTACATGCACCTAATAAACTCCACGTGTTCATTATTTGAAATTGACTACAGTTTATAAAAATAAATAGTGAATAGATTATAATAAAACAATGATGATTTTATTAGGCATTTACTATAAAAGGTCATCTCAAGCTCTACTTCAGAAATCAGGTAGAATATGAAACAATCAAATTGTAGAATGGGTGTTTGATTACCTGATCATTTGTTTCATAACCACCGAGAGTGCTTATTAAAAATGGAGCTTCTGGGCTCCATCCCATACTTATTGGATTGGATTACTTGAAGGTGGGACCTAGGAATTTTTTATTGAATGAGCTCCCCAGAGGATTCTTATGAACCCAAATGTTTGCTAATCGTTGACCCTGTTGAAGTGTCATTAGGGACACTAGCTCAGATTCAGGGAAGACATTTTCCAGCCTGAGTGACTATAAAACAGATAGCCAGAAAGACTTCCGTAACAATGTAGGCAAAAAGCTTAAAACCCACCTGCAGTAACCAGGGAGATAGTCAATGGTGTGAGACAGCAAGCAATCACAAAAAGAAAATCCTCTGAATAATGGAATCCCTCTATGGAACATTGTGTCTGAAAGGTATTTTTCCCCAACAAAACTCAGACAAGTATATGAAATCTTCCCACGTAGTCACAAAAAGCATTGTTTTGCAGAATGCATTAGCAGAGATATTTATATTGAGGATAAAACAAAGAAAGCCACACCCTATTTTTTCATGATTGCAGAGAACTGAGCAGTAGCACTTAGGCAATAAATAACCAGAGCGATAGAAAAGCTGATCCTACCTCCTTACTATCTCTCCAACGCATCCACTTATATTAGTTCCACTCTCACTACCATAGTTTAGGTCATCATGAAGTCTTTCCCAGACTACTACAAATAGCTTTCCACTCTCTAGATGATCGATAGATAGACAGATGGATAGCTGGGTAGATGGATGGATGGGTGGATGGATGGATGGATGGAAGCATGCCATCGAGTCAGCTCTGACTCATGGTGACCCATGTACAACAGAAAAAACACTGCCCAGTCCTGCATCATCCTCAAGATCACCAGCATTCTGGAGTTCATCACTGTGGCTACTGTGCCATTCCATCCCACCAAGGATTTCCCTCACTGACTCTCCATTTCACTAAACACAATGTCCTCCTTTGGCAATTGACCCTCCTGATGATATGTCCAAAGCAAGCCAGCCAGACAATGTCCTGTTGTGATCTATAAGGTTTTCATTGGCTAATTTTCAGAAGTAGATTGCCATGCCTTTCTTCCTAGTCTATCTTAGTCTGGAAGCTCCACTAGAAGCCTGTCTATCGTGGGTGATCCTGATAGTATTTGAAATACCAGTAGTACAGCTTCCATCATCATAGCAACACACAAGCCACCACAGTACAACAAACTGACAGGTGGTGGTTCTCTAGTCTTATCCACCTCTAATCAGTCCTTCATAGTGCCACTAGAATGACTCTCCAAAACATAAATCTGATTGTGACATTCTAACACTTCAAAAATCTTTTTTGGCTCCCCATGGTCATGAGGATATAGTCCAAGTTCCCCAACATGGCAAAAAGGCCCTTCATGAACTCACCCATCCTTACCTCTCCGACTTTGCCTCTCTACCTTTCTCCTCTCACTTTGTGCTTGCACTACATCGAACTACTTGCAGTTCTTCTAATGTACCCTATTCTCTCATCTCCATGCAAGTTTTTCCCTCTGCATAAATCTCTACCCACCCCCACACACTTTTTCTCCCTGGATAACTCCCACACAGCTGTCAGGATTCAGCTGAAGTGTCACCCCTTCCTGAAAGTCTCATCTGACAGCCCCACTCAGGACTGGATTTCCATCATTATTATCAGTGGACTCATTTCTCTCTCTCTGTCTCTCTCTCTCTCTCTCTCTGTGTGTGTGTGTGTGTGTGTGCACTCTTTGACAACAGGAACTGTGTTTAAGACATTGTTACAGAGTGTGACACATTGCAGATATCCAAAAAATGTTTGTTGAATGAATGAACAAATGAATGAATGAGTAAATCTGTCAATGAACTGCAGCTGACAAAGTTGAGGCAGAAAGACCGTAGTTTCAGGGCTGAACCTTGAGCAACTGTAGACAACTAGGAGCTTAAGGTAATTAGTAATAATAACAACTAATGGTTCTATCATATTTATAAGTACTCGCACTGTTCTAAGCTCTTTATGTATGCACAACCTATGAGGTAAGTACTCCCATTATTTCCATTTTACAGACAAAAGAACATAGATAGGCACAGAAAGGTTACATAACTTGCCTGAAGTCACACAGTAAGTGGTAGATTTGAAATTCAAACCCAGGTAGTCAAGCTTCAGAGTTCACACTCTTTGTCACTACACAAGATACTGACTGAGGGGATGAGCTGTGATATCAGGAAGCTACCAGACCAGCACAGCCTGTGGGCCATTATGGGAAACAGAAGCAGTCAAGTCGAACCAAAAGACAACGTAGAACCAGCAGATCTGAAGCGTTATTTCCAAAAATGTACCCTGACTCAGGTGCTAGTTTTCAGACTATCCATTCTCTCATTAATTTTCCTATTTATTTTCCTTTGCTTTTAATATATACACCAACCAATAAAATTACTATTTCCTAGCCCAAAATTCTAAACAAGCAATGGGAACCATTCTTGGTCTAGGGTTTGTCCTTAGTCTACTTTTCACCCGCTGTGGGGGTGATTTCAAGGACTACTGAATAGCTGTGTCCTGAAGAAAACTAAACAACAAGGAGATGGCCTTGGCCATGGCTCCAGGCAGCTTTCGGAATCTACCTCTTTCTAGAACTTCATTCCCCTAGAGAGCTACTGTTGCCACAATATAATTACTAACAGTACACACGTTTTGGGTGCTTTCTTCCTCTCTCTTGGGCTCCACTTAACTTCCACTCCCTTCAAAACTTGCCAATTTTATGTTAATTTATTCCCAACCTGAAATTCCCCATTTAAAAAAAAAAAAAAAAAGAGCATTCAGCCAGTTATCAGGAAGCAACCAGATAAGCGTGGCATATGAACCTTAGAAGCAGAGGCACCAGCAGACAGCAAGGTAAACCAGAAGATGAATGCAGAAAGAATTGCCTCAGAGGCACTATTGGGCTCAACCCTATTTATGTTCTCAGCAGTATTCTATTCAGGTACTAGTCAGCATTTTTTGCATGCCACACAACCAGCCAGCCTATTATAAACAGTCCCAGGCCAGGGAGAGATGCAGTCTACCTAACTAACTTAGATGACCCAGTGTCTCTACCTCCTGCTGTTTCACCTGCTTTCCAGGTTTCTGTTCTGGCAAAATCCTCAGCACTGCCCTAGCTCAGCTCTTGGCTGAACATAGCAATCCCGCCATTCCCTCCTGGCTCCTGTCCCACATGCCTGCCTTTGGTCTCATATAATGTAACCAATTTCACCATCTTCTCTGTTTTTCCTCCATTTCCATGATTTCAGAATGTCTATGCTTCATACCAGGATGGGTACCTCAGTAGAAAAAGGGTTTTCTAGTTGACTACATTAGTGTTTTATGTTAAGCTTCATTTAACTTTTGCTAAACTCTATGTACTTCATGCCATATTGTGGGCTCAGTGCTTCTCTAAAAGCTCCAAGTTACAAGGATCTCTTCAGGTATTACCAAGTATAGATACTGGAACTGACTAGATGGAACCATCAGATTAAGGAACCCCATAATGATGGATACTTGGATATGGTTCCTATTTGGATGTTGTACCTTACCAACACCTTATGGTTTTCCTGACCCACCTGTCACCTGGTCCACCAAGGACTTTTATATACTTCTGGCAATACAGACAGGAAAATTATCTAAGTATTGTAGTTAGTTTTGAGAATTTTCAAATTATCCGTATGATGGTATTGATGTTACTTGTGGTTCTGAATTACCACATATGTTTGATCAATATTTGTTTTGAGCTATGTCTTATTATTATCAGTATTAATGAACTTAGATTATAAAATTCAACTTTGCACTTATTATTGGTTTTTCATTTATTTTACTGATCCTTGCACAAAAAAAGAGTACCTTCCTCTTTCCCAATCCCACAGGGTAAAGTACAAACCTTCATGATGAAAGGAAATATTTCTCTCATCATACTGGTCACCCTCTTAGAAATGATTCTCTCTTTATGGTCTATACTTTGAAAAATCTCTTTGCTTTACAGTTCAAAGTTAATTCATCATAGAGGGTGCCAGCTTGGAGCACAGAGCAATAAACGCCTCTTTACCCAAAGACTAGGAAAGGCATTAATTGTAACAGAACAGTACAAACTTTCCTACTCGGCTTCAGATACATCTCTCAGTTCTTTTCCACTGGGATACAATCTAATGTTCTATATTCATATTTTGGCCCTTACTGTAGAAAAGAAGATGATAGTAGCCAGTGATATTCCTCAGGCTAAATGTATCAAAACTTAATTCTAGCAGAAGTGAAAAACGATAGATTTAACCGGCAACACATCTACCTCTCTCTCTCCAGATCTGACAGAATATTAAAATATATATTAATCGATCTATTCTCAAGTATAAAATTCGAGATGTGAATGTCAAGAAAACTAAATTCTCTACCAGGATAAAGCGATCTAAATTTCCTAGTGATGTTTTCCCCCTTCAACCAAACTTTTTGACAGCCACAATTCCAAGGTTAAAGAAATACAGGAAAATGTCTACTTGCCTCTTTGCTGGTACTTGAAGAAGTCGTTTAAATGCTAGTTGTGGCAGTGCAGAGTAGTGTTCTGGGGTTGTCTGTCTGACTAGTCGGTTACTAGAAAAAGCTGTTCCTCACTAGTTTTGTGTTTTCTAATGTAAGATCCAGATAATAATAATGGTTCATGGTTTTACTACCTGATACATTTGTAACTATACTGAGAATCGTATTGTTGATTGATAAATGAAATTTTTTAGCTAAGTTTTATCAGGGAATACATATGTTTTTATGTTTAATTGCAGAATCAAAACATAAAATTGAGAAATTTGATTAATTCCTTTTTCCCCTTGTGATTAGAATCTCTCCTCTTTACTTTCTTTAACTCCCAAAATACTCTGGTTTGTAAATCTCTTTTTTTTCTTTTTGCACTTTTTGTTTGTTTGTTCTATTTGTACTAGCTGTTATTTTCATACTCCAAAGTAAATATATACCCATGAATTCTGTGAAAATCAAAAAAATTTTTTTTCTAGTAATGCCTGCTGGATACTAATTCCCACATTACAGTAGAGATTCCACTAAATCTAAATTTATGTCTGCTCCCTGGCCATTGCTGAGCTCCTCATGCTGGATTACCTGAAGGCAAACGTAAGAGTTATGATACTATTCTCTTGGAGCCCTGGTGACACAGTGGTTAAGAGCTTGGAGCCCTGGTGACACAGTGGTTAAGAGCTTGGCTAGTAACCAAAAGTTTGGCAGTTCAAATCGACCAGTTGCTCCTTAGAAACCCTATGGGGTAGTTCTACTCTGTGCTGTTCTGTGCTATAAGGTCACTCTGAATCTTAATCGACTCGACTTCAATGGTTTTGTTTTCTTTTTTGGATACTATACTCACAGGCAATTGAACCCAATTCTCCTGGGCAGATAGAGTTACCGTTACTTAATGGGCAGAATGGCTGGAATGTAACCGAATTGCTGGCTTGCCTCTTGGTTTTTCCATGTGCAATGATAATC
Source organism: Trichechus manatus latirostris (assembly GCF_000243295.1). Taxonomy (NCBI): domain Eukaryota; kingdom Metazoa; phylum Chordata; class Mammalia; order Sirenia; family Trichechidae; genus Trichechus; species Trichechus manatus. The sequence continues at coordinate 4,293,581 of NW_004443953.1, forward strand.
CTCAACAGGCAGTTATAGCAACCATTACTTGACAAAGGTACAGTAACCAGAGTTTCAAATCCCTTAGGGATAAAGATCTGGGTTACCCCACTGAGCAATCAACCTAGATCAACAGAGATGTTGGCTGAGGGTGAGGAATATATAGAATGGGTGGTAAGTGAAGTACATGATCAATATTAGTTGTGGCCTCAGAATCAACTGTACCATAAGAGAGTATAGCTTGTTCTACAAACCCTCCTATTGTAAACTGTTTTTGTTAGAAATTTTGAGTACTCCTCACCCTGAAGAAGCAGTGCCATGAGTAGATCTGAGTGGTGCAGGGGGTACCCATTACTGTTGCCAACACATAGCAACTCTACAGGACAGAGTGGAACTGCCCCACAGGGTTTCCAAGGAGCAGCTGGTGGATTCAAACTGCCAACCTTTTGGTTAGCAGCCAAATACCTAACCACTGCACCACCAGGGCACCTGTGAAAGCTGTAGAATGTAGGAAATTATGCTGATGTCTCATCCATGCTTCTGGCCTCCAAATACCACTATCTACATCCTTTTGCCTGATAATTTTCTTCAAAGCCATGAAAGGCTTCTCTGCCCACTCATGGCAGGCTGGAAATACCAGAGAATTAACACTTTCTGGCAACAGCTACCAATGACTGATGGAAATAACCCAGTTCCTTTGTCCCTCAGGTGGGATAATTTTTAAGTGTTTGTTCTATACCATTTCCTAGAGTTTTCCTTTGGGATTAGGCTCTAACTGCCCACAGTAATAGTTGGTTTGATAATGCCCTTATAATAGCTGCCTTCCCTTCGAGTCCCACTTCCCCATTCTCTTACCAGTATTTGCAAACAAACTGCTTGCATTCAAATCCTTGTCTCTGGTCTGCTTCTGGGGCATCCATGCTAAAACACTCCTATCAGCCCCATAACACCCCACATAATTGCATATTTTATTTTCTATATCAAACATCTAGATTCTAAGATCCTGAAAGGCAAGGAGTATGTGTTGTTAACTATTGTATCTACTGTCCCTAGCCCAGTGCCCTACACATAATAGCCATTCTATTAATTCCACAGGCAGAATTTTATAAAGGATTGTCTTGGGAGCCAACTATATTTTCACTTCCTGGAGGTCAGAGATCATGTGTTTCTTCCTTGTATTCTCTTCACTCGATCCAGTGTTTTCCATAATCATCTACCGGGTGACCTAGAGTAAATTGTTAGTGTCATCATAGGAATCAAATCCCCTTTCCCAGATTCCAGTGGAATGATCCATAACATAAAAATGGGAGAATTTCCAGCTAGTGGTAAGTGCTATCCAAATATAAAAATTTATTAGAATTTCTGGTAGACAGATAAAGAAAATGTCTTGAAGGGTAGGGTACTTAGGAATTCAATTTTAAAAACCTGGAATCACCAGTAACAATCCCTGACTTGGAAGACTAAGAGCAGTATTGGAGCGGACAGATCCAGCTGACAAGGAGCCAATATGATGAGGATTCCTCAGGAGATGGAGTCACCCAAATTGGCAGTAAACAAAAATCAGAACAGCGGGAATTCCTCACAGTGCCTATAGCCAAATTAAGCTGAAAGCAGAAATGTCTGAGCCTCCTTCCAAATGGACAGAGAGAGTCAAAGCCACCGGATCTGTTAAAAGATACTTCAGATTAGACGGGTGCTTTCCATTTGTCTAGCATTGATTGCTCTATCACATATAATCTATCTACCAGTCCTATGAGAGGTACTATTATTCTACCTGCATACAGATGAGGAAACTGAAGTACCAACCAAGAAATGAATTTGCCTTAGGTGACTCAAATTGTAAGTGATGTGTCCAGCTTTTAATCTCAGGACTCTCCAAAGTTTATTTGCTTAACCCCCCTCCCCCTGTGATACTGCCTTCAGGAGACTGGGGCAAAAGAATTAGAGCAAACACCTTCAATTTTAGATGCTGTGATGTGCTGCCCACATTCTCCTTCAGGACCTAGATACTCCATCCCCTGATATTGGGGTTATTGGCTGTTAATGGGAGCCCTGGTGGCACAGTGCTTAAGCGCTTGGTTGCTAACCAAAAAGTCGGTGGTTTGAACCCACCAGCCACTCCACAGGAGAAAGATGTGGCAGTCTGCTTCCATAAAGACTTACAGCCTTGGAAACCTATGGGGCAGTTCTACTCTGTCCTATAAGGCTGCTATGAGTTGGAATCAACTCCACAGCAATGGGGTGGGGCGGGCGGGGGAGGACAGCTAATGGCTCACAGCTGAGGTCCACCTCAAGCATGTTCTTCTAGTGAAGGGAGTTTCCAGCCCAAGATCCCACTTGCCAGATGGATCCTGTATCTTGTGTTGGTAGATGTGGGGTTACAAAGGCCCAGGATACTGTCTCAGTTTGAGACTCCATCCCAGTTTCAGAGATCCTCATGGGATAGCCAAGGCCTCTGTTGCAACTGTATCAGAGTTCAGTTTCTCCCTCTGCACAGTCGTGCTCTTTTCACTCCCTTATAGGTGCTGTGCCCAAGAGCACTGCCCAGCAAACCTCTGCACTCAATTCTCCATCCCAGTGACTTAAGCTAAAACAGCTGGTGCCAAGAGTGGTCCTAGGAAGCAAAGCCTAAAATGAGATTTAGGAGTCCATCGGCAGGCTGGCAATGAGTGGAGCTGCTGCTGAATAAATAGAAATCAAATTTAGCTATATATAATTTACAAAAGATATTAGTATAACTACATCAGACTCCTTTTGTTTACAATTTATATTGTGTATCTTCTTTCTCTATTTTACTTTCAACCTTTTTGGATGTTGATATCTAAAGAATGTCTCTTATAAACAACATATAGTTGGATTTTATTTTTTAACCCAGTTTGAAAGTTATTGTTTTTAATTGTAAGATTTATTATATTTGAATTTAATATAATTACTGATACAGGGTGATGATATCTACTACCATATTACCCGGATTCTATTTGTTATATATTTGATTTTTATCCTTTATCTTCTTTTGGATTAACTAAATAGTTCTAATTTCTTTTTCCTCTATAATAGATTGTGGTTTACATATTCTTTTACTATTTTACTATTGAACTGTTACCTATGATCACCACATGTCTGCTTGACCTACTAAAGACTTACTAATATATTTTAGCTCTTTTTTTAGTTTTCTTTTCTTACCATTTCCAAAACAATAAACTTTTTAATTACATTTACCCTTCTTGGATCAAGAGGCAGTCATTCGAACAGAACAAGGGGGTATTGCCTGGTTCAGAATTGGAAAAGTTGTGCAGCAGGGTTGTATATTATCACCTTACTTATTAAATCTGTGTGCTGAATAAATAATCTGAGAAGGTGAACTATATGAAGAAGAATGTGGCATCAGGATTGCAGGAAGACTCATTAACAATCTGCAATATGCAGATGACACAACCTTGCTTGCCGAAAATGAAGACAACTTGAAGCACTTACTGATGAAGGTCAAAGACTACAACCTCAGTATGGACTACACCTGAACCTGAAGGAAACGAAAATCCTCGCAACTGGACTGATAAGCAACATTATAATAAATGGAGAAAAAACTGAAGTTGTCAATGATTTCATTCTACTTGGACCAACAGTCAAGGTTCACGGAAGCAGTAGTCAAGAAATCAAACAATGCATTGCATTGGGCAAATTTGCTGCAAAAGATCTATTCAAAGTTTAAAAAGTAAAGATGTCACTTTGATGACTAAGGTGACCTGACCCAAGCCATGGTCTTTTGAATCACCACGTACACATGTGAAAATAGGGCAATGAAAAAGTAAGACGTAAGAAGTATTGAGACATTCACATTGTGGTGTTGGGGAAGAATATTCAATACGCCACGGACTTTCAGAAGAACAAACAAATCAGTCTTAGAAAAAATACAACCAGAATGCTCTTTAGGAGCAAGGATGGTGAGATTTCAGCTCACTTTCTTTGGACACATCATCAGGAAAGACCAATCACTAGAAAAGGACATCATGTTTGGTAAAGCAGAGGGTCAGCAAAAATGAGGGAAACACTCAATGAGATGGATTGACACAATAGCCTCAACAATAGACTCAAACATACCAATGATCATGAAAATGGTATAAACTTTGCAATGTTTTGTTCTGTTATACATAAGTATAACGTGTCTGAAGAGAAAAAAATAGGACCAAACTGACACAGATCCCTGTACCCCATAACCCCAGTCTTGCAAGTCCTCACTACTACGATAGCTCTGCAGTACCTGCAATCAGATTTTTTTTAATATTTTTACAACTCTTTTAGTTGTTCTGAACTGGAGGACAGGTCTAAACAAGCTAGTCTACCATTTCTGAAAGCAGAACTCTCTGAAAGAGTATATTGTTAAAAAATATATAAAGAATTCCAAGAATGACAGAATATGTTGTGTAAAAAAAACCCTAAATATGTTAAATAGGAGACAAAAAGTTAGGAAAACTACCAGAAAAAGAGACGGTAAAGAGACACAAATAATAATACATGAAAGACAGATATGAAATATTCAAACTATATATAACAGGAATTCCAAGAAAAGACAAATGGAAGAGAAGAATAACTAATCAACGAAAGCTTTTTGTCAGTGAGGGAAAACCCAAACCATTTTAACTCAGTAATGAAGTCACTCTTGAGGTTCACCCTTCAGCCAAACATTAGACAGGTCTATAGGGCCAACAATACACACTTGAGGGACGTGCTTCATAGTCCAATCATGTATATGAGACTAATGGGCACATCAGTCCAAAACCAAAGACTAGAAGGCAGAAAGGGGCAGGAAAATTTGACGAATGGAAACAGGAAACCTGGGATGGAGAAGGGGAGAGTGTCGACACATCGCGGGGTTGGCAACCAAGTCACAAAACAATTTGTGTATTAACTCTTTAATGAAAAACTAATAGGCTTTGTAAACTTTCATCTAAATCATAGTTTAAAAAAAGAAAGAAAAACCCAAACCTGCAAATCAGAAGATTAGAAAGGCTAAGAATTTCAGTCATAATATTAATTTTAAAAAATGTATACTAGATATATTCTGATAAAATGTTTGAATTTGAAGATTGTAAAAAAAAAAAAGAAAAAGAAAAATGTTACAAGTACAAAGAAAGAGAATACGGTTCTTTGTAAATGCTGTTGAAAGAATGATTATTTCATGAAGTTATTACTTACTGTTTTCTTACATAAAAGACACCAAAGTTTAGGTTCATTTACATTCTACAATAATAAAGCCTATACTTTTAAATTGACATCAAAGTGCATCCCAAGTTTTTAGCTTGATAACTGCTGCTTTGCATCAATTTAGTCGTTGTGGTTGGGAAGTGCTATCATCTTCTTTGTTGTCAAGTTCATTGTCAGAAGATTAGGAATAATGCCTTCATCTACTACAATCTATGATGATTTCATATTGTTCTGAATTTCCTCCTTACTGGGCTGTGTACTTTCACTAAGTTCATGATTGTGCTTTAAAGATCCAGGAACTAGAATTTTTAAATTTATTTTAAAAAGTAAACGATGACACTTCAGTAAAGTAAAGGAGGACAGACAAATAAAACAATAAAAGGTAGCAATTCAAGACATCTTTGAAAAGGGAACTCACCTTGGTTAGAAATGAAGGAAGCAAAGTCATGTTTATAAATGAACGTTGAATAAAGCACAATTGCAGCACAAATTTGAAATGATTCAACTGATGGGAGCTGAGCTTAGTTGATTGGTAGTTAATTAAAAGTGGGGAATAAAAGCAATGTTTTATAAATTGGTAAATCTTATTTCAAAAACAAAAATAACTGTATGAACTCTCACAACCTCAGTAAACTATCACACAGTCTGCTCCTCCGTCTGACAGATTTGTAAAAGCTGTGAGGTGGATGCCATCAGCGTATGTTTCTACCATCATGGCATACTCTTTTGTTTCAGCTATCACACTAATACCAGTTGGTTCATAGAACACGCAAAATATCAAATTTTCCATATACTGTATATTCTCCTTTCTAGATGATCTCTCTCTCCCTCCTTCACACACACACACACACACACACACACATATGCACAATGTACACAGATACTTATAGACATGGATGGTCTGACATGGAAAAATGGAATTCTGCTTATTTTCCTTGCATATGGATGTGACAAAAAAGATTCAAACATACTTTCCCAGGTAAACTTGACGTTCCAGTAAACGAAACCATCTTTTATGGGCTAAAACAAACTTAGCCAAGAAACACTCCACAAGTGTATAACCCCAATTTAAAAAAAAATCTTGCTTTAAATACTTTTTGTTGAAACAATGGGAAATAATGCCAAAAATAATGGTTAAACAGGAAGATAACGGAAATAACATTGAGTAGGTTTAAGAGCAATAATTAAGAGCAAATGATACTAGAATAAAACTACTTGGGTTTAAATTTCAGCTTTGCAATAAACCGGGTCTCATTTTTAACATTGATTAATATGGTATTAAAAGTAAAAAAAAAAAAAAAAAGTCCACTAGTACAATAAAAATGCAATACAGTATAGACTTCCAAATCCACGACAGGAGAAAAACAAGCCAAAACACAAATACAAATAGCAATACCAAACCAAAACCAAACCCATTGCTGTCGAGTCAATTCCAACTCATAGCGACCCTATACGACAGGGTAGAACTGCGCCATAGGGTTTCCAGGTTTCCAAAGGGAGCTGCTGGTGGATTCAAACTGTTGACCTTTTGGTTAGCAGCCGAGCTCTTAACCACTGTGCCACCAGGACTCCAAATAGCAATACAGGGAAGAAGAAAAAAAGAGAGAGAGAGAAGCAGCTCGCAAGTCTGAAGAACAGAAATATATGTACATGTAATAAATTAGGCATGACAAGGTCTTTTCCTCATCCTCATCCCATTATCCCCACCTTCTATTCCAGATTCCTAGAAAGTGTTAAACCCCTTCCTGGTGCCTGTTACATATCTAAGCAAGGAGAAGATGTAGGCATTTGGTATTGCAGCTGAAGCTGGGGAAAGAAGCAAAAGATGCTCTTAGTATCATAGTGCAGAGGACATATGCAGTGTAATGTGCCTGATTGCTTTGCAGCTTTGCCTCCCACAGAATCCAAAATGCAACTCCCCACACACAATCCCAACTCTATCTAAAATAGAAACAGATGAAACTGAATGATAGTTCCCCTTTTGCTGAGGGAAAAACTGGGGCCAGGACTAGCTGAGAAAGTCAAAAGAAGGTGTTTTGAATTTCCTGGTGAATATCAGAATGGAAGCCTCATAAGGCAGCTGGAGAACTGAGCCTGAAAGAACTGGGGGCATGAGATAAATAGGGAATAGAAGCCACTCCGAACCCCTCCTCATCCCACTGGATTCTGTATGGGTTGGAGAGTCTGACTCAAAATTGAAGGGCTACTTTGTACATTCCTCTGAATCCTGTGAGTACTTGGCCAGCTAAGTGTAAGGGCATTTAATAATGACCAGTTCCACCCCTCCTAGCCACTAGTAAGGACACAAAGAATTCAAAATTACATAAAAGTAAGATTTTACCAATAAATAAGACTATATCTTTGTGATGAATATCTTCTTTAACTTTCTTCTAGGTCTTTGAAGAGCATTTGCCTCCTTACTTGCTATATACCCAGTATTAACACATGGTACATTCCCTGACCAGTTATTCAAGTGTTCAACAATTGGTCATTCAGCTCAACTGAGTAAGGAGTCTTCCAGTAGCCTGGGAAACCATTCAGAAAGTCCAGCTCTTCGGAGTGTTAAATGGTGTGCTATCCATCTTGAGACTCTCCTTTTGGTCAGCTTGACCTGTCCTGAATTCCTGATACTTCTTTTCTGTGATACTGACAGTCAGAAGGCATAACGAAACATGACACCCATGCCTTGACATTTTTATTATCTTTTCTCTCTTTCAATGTACTCCACAGTGCCAGGACAACCAATAGAAAATGCTTCCTTATGGGTGATGCTGTCTAGAGCCCTAATAGTAAGCCTCTCCACAGAAAGCAACATCAGTAGCCCCTATGAATCACAGCTTCAAACTCATATATCCTGTGCACAGCTACTGCTTGTCTTAGAGTTGTCAAATCAAATGTATTTGAATGTATGTGATTTAGTTTCAAACATCCTTTCATGATGACTAAGTGCAATGTGGTATTACGAATTGGATCCTGAAACAGAAAAAGGGTGTCAGTAGAAAAACGGGTGAAATCTGAATGAAGTCTAGAATTTAGTTAATAGTGAAGTAACTATTAGTTTTGACAAATCTACCATGCTAACATGCTAACTTTAGAGGAAATTTAATAAGTGGTATATGGGATTTCTCTGTATTATCTTTGCAACTTTGCTCTAAGTCTAAAATTATTCCCCACCACCCATAAGTCAGTTTGTCCTACTGTAGTGGCTTGCATGTTGCTATGATTCTGGAAACTATGCCACAAGTACTGCAAATATTAGCTTAATCAACCACAGTGTACTAGTTTCAGTGGACTTTCCAGACTAAGTCAGACTAGGAAGAAAAGCCTGGTGATCTACTTCTGAAAATTAGCCAATGAAAACCTATGGATCACAACAGAATATTATCTGATATAGTGCTGGAAGATAAGCTCCTTAGGTTGGAGGGCACTACACAATAGCTGCAAACATGGACTCAAACATACCAATGATCACGAAGATGGTACAGGACCAGGCAACGTTTTGTTCTGTTATACGTAAGGTCACCATGAGTCAGAGACAACTCAATGGCAACTAACAACAATAAAATTATTCCAAATTAGAGATTTGTTTTTAAGAATATTTTTACTCAATAGATCCCAGAAATAGGCAGTTGGCGCCCTTAGTAACAATTGATGAAAAAGATAAAATAAGCCACTGTTTTGTACACAGCAGAAGCCTTTGGAGGAAAGTCAGCTGCTAGTAGCAGTAGCAGCTCTTCAGGTAGGCTATTCAGAAGAACACCAAGACTTAATCTACACTTAAATCTCATGTAAATATTTTATTGTATTCTTTAGTTTGATAAAACAAACTTCCTTCTAGTAATGGAAACTGTGCCAATTTATTTTTTAATGTTCAAATATTCTTACGAGGCAAAATCAACACAGTAGTTGAGAGAGATGGAACCTATCATCAGACATTATCCATGAATAACATTTCTCATTGCTATCTTATGCTCACTAACATGACTCTGAGGAATAGCCAGTATAACACAAACACCAAATCTATTTGTTATTCAATAAATGTAAGTAGATTAAATTCTCTCATTAAATCACAAAGACACTTAATTTAAGAACAAAAACAATAACCAACTAAATATTTTCAAAAGGAAAAACATACTGGGGCACTTCTGGATGAAGATAGCATAATGAGTTCATACTTTGAAAACTGTCTCTATTCCAGAGACACAGAAAAAAATAGAAAAAGAGAAAACCAAATGACATAACAGTTAAACATGATGGACTAAAGAAGTATAGAAAAGCAAAATGATCAGTGGAGACTGGATTCACAAAATGGCTGGGCTTTGACCAGAAGTGACAGTGGGAACAAAGGAAATTAAAAGAATGTCACATAAAACCAATGCTAGGCTCACTTTCTGAAACCAGGGCCTTGGTTGTGGCCACATCAAATCCTGAAAGGAAGCTTAAAAATAAGAAAAAAATTATAAATAATTTAAAAAGAAAACAAAACAGAAGATCTTGCAGAATGTTGCCTGGGATCAAACCCCTAACTAACTAAGAAGGCAGAGCTAAGACCAACAATCTTCCTCTCCCCCATCACCCTGACTTTGTCTTCAGCATCCCCAACATCATCCTGGGAAACTAGTATTGAAAAAAATTAGAAGACCTGCTCCTGGACTGGGGAGCAAAGGGCTGAGTGGAGGCAGCAGCAAAACTACTACTCAGAGATGGGTAAAACAAGCAAGTAAAAGATGAAACCTCCCACTAAAAATTAATGCCCCCCACCAAAAAAATCCAAAATACATGAAAAAATCTGTGGTAGGCAGAATTCTAAGATGACCCCAAGGTTCTCCGTTGTTTATACATCCTGTGTAATCCTCTCTCCTTAAGTGTAGGCAGAATTTGTGAATATGATGGATAGCACTCCCAGTTTGCAGGAGACTAAAGAGATATAAAACTAAATGTAATACCTGATCTTGGAAGGGATCTTGTACCAGAGAGAGCAAATTAGTGAAACAATTGGCAAAATTTGAATTAGGTCTGCAGACCAGTTAATAGAACCGTGACAATGTAAATTTCCTAGTTTTTAAATTATATTTATTCAAGATGTTAACATTTGGGGAACTCTTTGTACTATTTTTGCAAGTTTTTTAAACCTGAAGTTATTTCAAAATGAAATGGTTAAATTAAAAAATATATATATTTATAAAGCACGGCTGAGCACTGAAGTAAGAGAAATTTCCTGGGACAATCAAAGTGATAAGTAGATACAAATGTTTCCGCCACCTAGGTTGGAGCAGGAGAAAGGGGCAGTGCGTTTTCTAGTTTTAGTTACCTAGGAATTGGATATTAAGGGTTATGTGAAAACAAGACACAAGATCTGGGGTTCTTGTGAAGTAGGAGACTGGGAATGTGACCACTGTATAAAGACCAAACCCCTAAAAAGTTATAGCCTTGGGTAAATGTTGGCTTTGAAAAAAAATGCAACTAAGGCTTGAAAAAAATCATTCTATATTTTGTCCTGGACTCTGGGTGGGATAAAAAGAAACATCTACCTGACAATACACAGTTCTGAGGTTTGAATTTACATTGCTTATATTGTTCTGGAACCTTCATTCTAAGAAAGTAACTTTAAAAATTATTCCAACTTGTAACACCCTTGGAATACCTGTACCATAAATTCTCTCTGTAAGGGTATGCCCCAACCCAGGTGGCACAAAACTGTCACAAAGATAGCCTTCTTGATAATGACCTCATATCTAAAATAAAATAAAAAAAAAATTGAAAAGCACAGTGAGTTCCAACCAGAAGAGGAAAAAAAAAAAAAATAGCAGAAATATATGTCCAAAAACTTCAAATAATACTGTTTAAAATTATTGAAGCTATAAAAGAAAATTTTAAAATGTGAGATATAGATCTCAATAAAGTTGTTAAAAACATGAAATAAGAGCAAAATATTATTCTAAAAGATAAAGTGCATTTGGAGTAAAATAAAGACAGCTTCTGAAAAGTTTTAGAAATAAAAAACATGGTCACAAAAATTAAACATTCAGTGAACGGCTGAATACTGATAAGACACAGTAGAATAGAGAATAAGTGACGTGGAAGACAGGTTTGAAGTAATTACTCATAATACTACTCAAATATCCAAAGAAAAGAAATGGCAAATATGAAAAAAAGATTAAAAGAAGTCCATTATAGAATGAGGTCTAACATACATTTAAATGGTATTTCAAAGGAGAGAGAATGGGGGAGAAGCAAAATTCAAAAAGATCATGGCATGATTCCTCAGAATCAGGAAGTACAATGAACCCTACAAAGAATAAACAAAATAAATACACATCTAAAATCCAATGAAGTGAAACTGCAGGTAACAAATACAAAAAGATGATATCAAAAGAAAAAATAAGTTTTTTTTTTTAATTAAACTGACCACATATTTTCAAAAATAACATTATAAGAAAAAAAAATACTGTCTTAGCTATCTGTTGTTGTTGCTCAGTGCCATCTATTAGGTTCCAACTCATAAAGACCCTACTACAGAACGAAACACTGTCCAGTCCTCCGCCACGCTCACAATCCTTGTTATATCCTCATTAACATCACAGAGGTTAGAATTTACAACACATAGGATAATTACATCAGATAACAAAATGGTGGACAACCACACAATACCGGGAATCATGGCCTAGCCAAGTTGACACACATCTGGGGGGGAAACAGTTCAGTCTATAACAACAATAAAGTGATACATTCAAAAAAACAAGAGAAAATAACAGTTGGTCTATGATTACATGTTAAGCCAAGCAATCACATAAGAACAAGGTTCAAATAAAACATTTTCACCCTAAAATAACCAAAAGTATTAGAAAATAACAGGCATTACTGTTACTGAATAATATTGCAAGTATGGCTGGGGATCAGGCCCAAGGCCTGACTGTACAGGTTGCAGATATAGAATATCAATTAAATGAGCAACATTTCCAGAAATTTCATGTTAATGTAAGGCATTGGTTTTAAGACCCTCATTGGGAAGCAATGGGCTCTGAGAGTCTGTATGAAGCAATATGGATGAGATTGAGATTAGTGACCCCCCAAGTCCACCTGAAACTCTTTTGACATAGAAGCAACCCCTTCCCACTTGTACGAGGAATCTAGCCTTTTCTTGCATAAACAAAACTTTTAATCATTTCATTTTGGGCAGTTGCCTGGCAAAAAGGCTGCCAAATCTCCTCAGGACTGAGTCTCAGCACTCCACATTGTCTTTGTGTTCATAAGGAAAGTTAAATCATAACATGAACCTGATGGAGAAGTTCAAGATCTACTGTGAAAGGAGACAGCTATACACTGAAGGAGTTGCAGAACATTTGCAATTTGTATGGCAGGAATCCAGGGAGCATGGTAGACTAGGGAAGGCAAAATATAAAATTGCATCAAGCCAAGTTTATTAATATAGGTAAACACCTGGAATTCAGGGTGCAAAATGTTGGTATGAGCACCTGGGATTGGTTTTAAGACTCTACTGGGTTGGTTAAGTAAAGTTTGGGCTCATCAGTGGTCTACAGTCAATGAGGATAAGATGGCAGATCCTGACACACTATAGAGGAAGGAGTATGAAGACTAAGGAAGATAACGCTGGAATGAAATTTTTATGTGCAATCTGCTCAGTCACCTTTAGCTATTCTTCTTCATAGGGTGAAGAGGACATTTCCTTCACCAAAGTATTAAGTAATACATTGGTGAAGGGATTATCAACATCTTTGAAAAGTCCTATGGTAGCTGTTCTGTATAGGCTAGAGACGAAGGTGGCAGAAGCCATCATAAAATGGACTTCTGTAAAGGCTTTCCAGATAGATGGAGACCAGCTGGCAATGTTTAATCATCAGAGACAAGCTGTGTGCAATTACCATGATAAGCCAATGGTGTACAACAGTAATCAAAGTATTTTAAGCTAAAGGGATCTCTGGGGATGGCTAACTGATTATAAAGATACTAGGTATAAAATAGATAGGCAGCTATTAAAATACTGCTAGGCATATATAAGGGAAAAAATTCTAGCTTTAGAGGAAAAACTCGATGTGAGTCATTGTAGTGAGTATTTAAGACCAAACGTAATCCAATTCTCAAATTCAGAGCCCCTTAATTGGGGATTCTGAGGAGAACCCTATAATTGGCCACAAGTGTTTACTAAAACTCTTCCTCTAAGCCTTCCGCAGAGGGACATGAGGACATTCACTGGGGTGATTCTGAACTTGGAAAAGCGAAATATTCAGATATTCAAAAGTTAACAGATACTGAATTGATGTTCATCCCAGTGACGGGAAATGCCACCCCATCAAGTAGAGAGGGCCTGGTGGAGGTCAGTAGTTATATGGAGTCTTGGCCCAAGTCCATCTTACAGTAGATCCACTAGGACTGCAGACCTATTCTGTGGCAACAGGTCTCCTTCCCTCAAAAACTGGGGATTTCTGCACATTAGTTCTATAACCCATGGTGTAAGCAATATTCTCGTAAGAAGCTCTCTCTATCTCCCCCTGCCCCCACCGAAAGCAATACTGCATCCCTGGGTGTTGCAGAGATTAATGCCACCATCAAAGACATGGAAAACACAGTGGTGATAATTCCTATTATATCCTCTTTTAATGCTCCTGTTTAGGTGGTGCAAAAGCCAAATGTACATTCAGGGATACATAAGCATTATCATAAATTTAATCAGGTTGTGACACCAATTGCAGGTGCTATTCAAATATGGTATCATCACTGGAGCAAATTATCACATCCTTGGGCACCTCTTATGCAGTCATTGACCCAACAAACATTTTCTTTTATATACCAAGTAATAGAGAAAATTAGAAGTGATTCACCTTCACTCTTTTACCTCAGGGCTATGTCAACTCTCCGATTCAATCTTAATATATTCTAGAGGGACCTTGATTGCTTTGATTTCTATAGAGTCATCATTCTGTTTCATTACATTGATGACAATATGGTAATTGGACCTGATGATCAGGAAGAAACAAAAGTAGTTGCTTCTGAAAGGCACAGGCATGCCAAAGAGAGGTGAGATAAACCTCACTGTTATAGATTAAACTGTGTCTCCCAAAATATGTGTTGTAAATCCTAACCCCTATACCTGTGGTTGTAATCCCATTTGGGAATAGGGTTCCTTTGTTATGTTAATAAGGACATATCAGTGTAGGATATGTTTTAAACTAATCACTTTTGAGACATAAAAAAGCATATTAGGACTTCTCCTTTAAAAAAAATTATCTATATGAGACCAAATGTCAACAATGACTTTAAAACAAGGGTGAGAATGTTAAGGGGCAGGGAAACTAGATTAATGGAAACAGAACAACCAGAATGGAAATACTGAGAATGTTCACGCATTGTGAAGAATGTAACCAACGTCACTGAAGAATTTGTGCAGAAATTGTTAAATGGGAACCTAAAGTTCTGTGTAAACCTTCACACAAACCACAATAAAATATTATTTTTAGAACATGGCTGCTGCTCCTCACCTGTGACAGGGTCCCCTTAGCCGCCGCCACTGCCGCAATGTACTTTATGTTGGTTTTTAGTTGTCAGGGAAAGCTTCCACTACAGAAATGGTATGTCCGCTTATCAGACAAAGAGAAGAGAAAGATCACAACAGAACTTGTTCAAGCCATTTTAGCATATAAACCTAAAATGTGCAGCTTTCTTGAGTGGCGAGATCTGAAGATTATTTACATAAGATTATTTTTGCTGTGCTATTGAGGATGAAGACAATGAACTAATTACCCTGGAAATAATTTATCACTATGTGGAACTACTTGGCAGTATTTTTGCAGTGTGTGTGAACTTGACAGCATCTTTAATTTAGAAAAGGCATATTTTATTTTGGATGAGTTTGTTTTGGGAGGGAAGTTCAGGAAAAATCCAAGGAAAACGTCCTCAAAGCAATTGAGCAGGCAAATCTACTGCAGGAGCCACATCATGAATTTTTTAATGTCCCTAGGTACAAAATGACTACTCATCAAGTATGCAGAATTTCACAGAGGAAATAGAGATCTCATATACTTATAAAATAAAATATCCTCAGCTTGATGATGCTGGTTATCTTGTTATAATAGTTATAGAATATTTTAGAACAAATTACTTTACAATTGTATCTTTTCATTGTTCCTATCTCTAGACCTTTTCCATTTTATTTTCATTCTACATCTGATCTTGGTTTAGCTTATGTCTGCTCCAATTGATTTAATTTCTTCTTGAAAAAAATAAGACCTGTAAATGTTTTGAGTAATATTTTATCTTAAATATATACATGTTATCATTAATAAACCATCTGTGATTAATCTCATAAGAAGAAAACCTTGCAATCTTTAAAATTTTTACCAAAGAAAATATAGCTGGAACACTAGGTCAAAATAAGCAGTGCCATAATATGCTAAGTGGTTTGGTCTTCAAATGGTGATACATTTTTAAAAAGTGAAAACTCTATTTACTGTCACGTCACATCCTGTATGAGTTCATGTGTCCTAATATGTCACGGAAAAGTGTATATGGAAATAATATATGAAGGTAAAATTAATCTGCACCAGTACATATTTAAAATATTTCATGTTTTAGAAATTTGGAATGCCCCATTTATTGAACCACGTTTGTGGTATATATAATATCAAACAATCCCTTTAAGAGCTATCAGAGAGTTATGTCAGAAGAGTATCTTCCACGATATCTGTAGCTCAATATTAAGTAATCCCTCTGAGTGTTAATACTGACTATTTATACAGTCACTATTTTAATATTCAGTTTAAATACCTAAATACTTATATTTTGCTAGTTACTGTTTTATAATACACTTAAATCTTCATTTAAATACATAATGCTTTGTTAACTATGATTTTATATTTTGGAATATTAAAACCTTTAATATTGATCATTATTGTGTATACTTTTAATAAAATATGCAACAAATTTTATTGTCAAAGGAAAAGTATCAAATAATCCACTGTTTATATCTAGGAAGTCTGAGTTAAGATACTCAGACTAGCTTACTACTGAAAGAAGGCCTATGGAAATGTGTTTTGACCAAACTTATCATTAGGCAGGAGAACAGGTATTTCCATCTTCACCACTCTCTCTGTCATGCACTGCATTTGAAGCCCCTGTAGGGGGGTATCAAATGAGACAGTTAGCATTACGTATTTGAAGCATTGGGAAACATTGGTCTTTCTCTTCCATTTTTTTTCTCTCCATCCCCCTGCCAGGAAATATACTATTCATATGGTTTTAGTGCTACATAAACATTCATTGTCTCATGCCTGTTTGCTTTGGATGCTGTGTGCTGAACTGTGACATGTTGCTCCTTTTGTTATCTGTATACCATTGCTTGCTTTAAATTAGTAGACTCTGAAAAAGCTTTCCTAGCATGTTTAAAATAAAAGTATTAATATGTATTATTTTTTAAAAAAGAGAAGATTAGGCACAGAAGAAAGCAGACACGGGGAAGGCTGACACTCTCTGAAGATGATGGAGGCAGACCAGCCTACAAGCCCAGGAACACCAAAGATAGCCGGCTAGAGGAACTCAGACAAGGATTCCCCCCTAGAGCCAACAAAAAGAAAGCCTTCCCCTAGAGCCAGAATAAGGTGGTCACTAAGCCGCATTCCTGCCCCCACAATAGAGACAGGATACATTGGGACTTCAGATCAGGACCATTTGACTAGGATTGACTATTTCTTTACTGGAGGCTATACTGGGGCTTCCCGGGGCTTCAGATCAGGACTGTTTGACTAGCATTGACTATTTCTGTACACTTTACATTGTGTTAACTTCAGGAAATTCTGCAGATAAGGGTCACAATCAAGTCCCAGGAGAACCGGCGCCAGACCACCAGGCATGCGCAGATAGATGAGAAAAACTCATGCCAAGGAACCAAAACACTCATGTCAAGGAACGAAAAGTCACTGGAGAGCTAACCCCATTTCAAAAGCAAAGGGTCCATCAGTCACTTCCGGCTGATTCCTAGCCCAGCCCCACCATGAATAATCAGCGAGGAATCGTGAATATGTATAACCTCCTGATTCGGCTAACGGTAACAGTCCCGTAAAAGCTGAGCCCGCCCAGTTTCAGGGAGCCATCTTGGCGACGCAGGTCCCGGTGAGCTCCTTTAGTTGGCCAACTAAATAAATGCTTTCATCTTGCCGTAACAACCATGTCCGCTTCTCCATTTAGACAGGCTGCGGAGCCAGACTTGGACCTGATCTGGTCCTATTCCAGCTTAGGCAGTTACAAGTACCTCGAATTCAGACTTCTACCCTCCTAAACTGTGAGAAAATAAATTTCTGTCATTAAAGCCACCCACTTCTGGTATTTCTGTTATAGCAGCACTAAGAAATTAAGACACCCATGAAAGCTCAAAGACCTGCCATATAGATGAAGTTTCTAGAGGAGCAGTGTCTGTGGCTAGTCAGGATATGCCCTATAAAGTGAGAGACAAGGTGGCTGCATTTGGCATTCCCACCATGAAGAAAGAGGCACAGTTCTTGGTAGACCTCTTTAGATGTGGGTGTGGTTAGGGATTGAATGGTATCCCCCAAAATGTGTGTAGAATTCCTGGTCCTCGTACCTGTGAATGTAATCCTGTTTGGTAACAGGATTTTTTGTTATGTTAATGTAGTCATACCAATGCAGGGTGGATCCTAAATCTAATCACTCTGAGTTATAAAAAGACTACAGTAGACAGAGAGACACACACATGGGGGAAGATAGATGCCACATGAGGATTACCAAGATCCAAGGAACGCCTGGGGCTACTGATAAGGAAGGAATTGACACAGCCAAGACCCTAATTTAGACTGTTAGCCTTCAGAACTGTCTAAGAAAATTAATTTCTATTCTTTAAAGCCACCCACTTGTGGCATTTGTGTTACAACAACACTAGATAACGAAAACAGGTGTGCTGCTCCAACCCATATACTTGGTAATATGTAAAGTTGCCAGTATTAACTGGGTTCCAGAATAAGAGAAGGCTCAACATTAGGCATAAGCTGTGGTGTGAGTAGCCCTGTTATTTAGGCTTTATGACTAAGCAGATCCAATGATAGCTGAAGTGCCTTTGGCAGAGAGAACGCTCAATAAAAGAATCACAACACAGGGTCCTAGAGTTTTGGAGTAAGCACATGCTATCTTCTTCTGACAACTATTATTTGAAAAGTAGTCATAACTTAGAACTGGGTCTAGCAAAGACACAAGACACTATATGAGTATGTAACCAAGTCTGCCCATCATGAACTGGGTCTTATTTGATGTGCCAAATTATGAAGCTCGACATGTGCAACAGCATTTCACTGTTAAATTGAGATGGTACAGGCAAGACCAAGCTCCAGATGGTCTAGAAGGCGATAACCCCAATAAAAAGTCATAATCCCACTATGACTGCACTAGTTTTTAAATCCAAAACATATAAACTGAAGAAATAGAATATATCAGTCCTACTTTAATTTGAAGAAACTGAGGCACAGACAAGATAAACATCTAAGGAAAAAACATTTGTGACACGACACAATGTTAATAAGTGGACAAATCAATAAAATAGATAAATACAAAAATGTGCAAAGAATACAAGTGATTAATGAATACATTAAAAATTTAGTAAGCAAAGGAATGTAAATTAAAACAATGGAAATTTTAATAAAGAAACATTTTTAAATAATACACTGAGTGAAAATTCAGGGGTATATAGACTGGCACATCATTTTCACTGTATTTGTAAAACACTTAAATTATGGGAATCTTTTGACCTATACATTAGGCACTTAGGAATTTATTATACATAAATCATCAGCCATCAGGGCTTATGGTCAAGGACAATAACCGAGCACAAAATATAATAGTGGAAAAATAGAAAAACAATCCTTTAAAACAAGGATAAGAAAAATACAAAGCCATTAAAAACCGTATTATTGAGTAATATTTAATGATATGAAAATGTTTACAAAATATTATCAGGAATGAAATGGTGGATTAAAAAGAATTTCCGTATTGGTAAACAAGAGTTTTATTCAAAGAAAAAGTGAAAATTTAATAAACATTCATAGAATTTGGGGACTAGACCTCAGAGACCAATTATAGCAACATCCTCATTTTTTCATGAATGTACTGAAACCCAGGGAAATTAATAACAATACGGAAATACAAGAAATAGACAGTAGAGGGCAATTTTGCATTTGGAAAAAAAAAAGTGTGTGTGTGTGTGTGTTTGAATGAAACACACATAAAAGTGGACACCAAAATGTTACTGGGCTTACCTACCTGTGATGTGATACTGGATAGGTAATTTTTAATTATTTTATTATCTTATTTTTTTCTCTATTTCCATTAATTTTATAAAGAACATGTAGGAACTAAGAGAATGTTACTTTTAAAAAAAATTTGTTCAAAGAATGAATGTGTGACATAAGGCCCCCAGCTCCAACATCATTCTCAAGATCCACCTGCCATGTACCTGATAGATCCCTCGTCGGTATTCACCAGCATTCACACAAATCCTTTGAGTTCAAAATTAACTAGGTCAGAATGCAATCTAATTTTTTTTAAGATCTGAAACAATAATCTCAGTGCATGAGTATGGGACTAGATTATATGAACACTGACAGTATATGAGTAAAATTGAAAACTGGAATCAATAAAATTTCATGCAGCATATTTAATAATATATGTAATTATCATTTTGCCACTCAATAAATAAGCTTAAAATAAGATTAGTTCACAAAAAATACTGTAATTATAGCCAAAATGAATTTTGAATTTTTCCTTCCTATGTTGTATTTTTTATTAACATTAATTTAAAAGGTTTTCCTAATGGCATTTACTATTTTGTTGTCTTCATCATTAGTATAATCATCTTTTGTTTCAACTTGATATAACAATAAGGTTTGAGGTATAGTAAAGTGGAACACAAATCAAGAGAGGGAGATCAGAAACATTTAAAGATGTATTATACTCACAGTTCCTAGTATTTACAGCATACCTGGCAGACTCACATGGGGAAAACGCAGGGGGCAGTCACAGTACAGAGATGGAGAGGACTGTGCGTAAGCACCTTTATTGTGGTTTTCACGGGAAACGTAACGGGGAGAGGTCAGAGCATGTGGGAGTTCATTTGAAACTCATGCTTTAGGGCTTGTGGTTACCAAGGGGAAACTGAGGAATCTTCTTATCTATAAACAGCTGACGTGCATGGAGAAGAGTTACCTGGTGTGGATGTTAAAACATCATATTGCAGAGCTAGAAAATATATTTAATACATCCTCATATTTGACATATTAGAAAAACCAGGGACTGGAATTCCTGCACAATTGACTCCCAACATGCACCCTAGAACTGATATTTTGTATGTTCATATCCTGTCAGTCTTCTCCCAGGCCCCGCAACACAATCTGAGACATCTTTGAGCAGCTAGTACCTGTGCCACCTCTGGTTTGTCCAGGGGCTCTAGGCAACAGAGGACTTCATGGCCACAGAACTTTGAAGAATGAGGCCTTGGTTCACCTACCCCAAGGTGTCAGTTCAATAAGTTCCTTGATTGTAAAATGGAGAGCTGGATACATCATCTCTAAGGCCAAAATTCCACAACACTAAGGAAATCACACTTTCTGCAAATTCACTGAAGGCTCTGTCAACAAATACTTGATTGTCTATATGTCTGGTCTGATCCACTAAGCATCTCTTAGGATTCTCATTTAAAAAAAAAACACAAAAAAACCTTAGACCATTTTTAATAGTACCACTTTTTATCAAAATTGCTTTATCTCATATAGCAGACCCTAAAACAGTACATATTGTAAATCTCTGATACCAACTTAATAAATATGATTGTTGTTGTTAGGTGCCGTCAAATAGTCTCCAACATATAATGACCTTATCTATAATAGATCGAAACATTGTCTGGTCCTATGTCATACTCACAGTCATTGCTATATTTGAGCCCACAGTTGCCATAGTGATAATTTTAATTAAAATGATGAAATGTGCCCTGTAAGAAAGAGACAACAAAAATACAATAACCACTTACATCCATGAATGATGAGCTTATAAATTATAGCATTAGCCTGGTAACACCTATGAAAACTTTCATAACTAAGGAGTAAAAATCAAGATTTAAAAAAAATTCTTTCACTAATTATAACTGATAAGAAAGGCTTCTAATCATACCCAGCCCATTAAAGCATTTTTTTTTTAATAAATCACAACTCCTGCTAAGAATATACAGCCATATCAGGACTTAGAAAATGATTTTTAATTATTCCCTTGAGTCCTCATGACAAAATACTTTGAAAATTAGATACCTGACATCCCCAATTTTCCAGCCTTTCTACTACACCCCCTTTCTACTGCCAAGGAGACTCATAGTAAAGTGGTTTCTGCAGTATATGTTAAACTAAAACCTCCTGTTTCAGGAACAAGAGTGCGCACAATTTACACTCTGACCCACAGGTTTGGTCTAGGCCTGAAAGGAAATGAATTTTTTTTGAAGACTATTGAAAGAAAAAAGTCTAATTTCATACCATTCCTTCATAGTGAATATTATTCATTAAAATATTTAACCACCTGAAAAAAATAATAATTGAAGAATTGCTGAAGGGCTTTTTTAAAAAAAAAAAAAATCATTTCAAGTTCAAAGAAAGATAGTGAATGGGATTCTCTCTTTTTTGTTAACTTATCCAGCAATATTACAGTCTCAAGCACACTGGTTTCCATCAAACATCTGACCTCCCTGAAGGCTGCTTCGCTCCAAGACACATATCAAGGAACAGTTCAGGTTTTTCAGCTTTCCTCGTTTACAGTTTCAGGGCAAGATCCTGCCATCAGTTTTAACATATGATTCTGATTGAGTCCAATGGGAATCCTGCACACAAAGCCTGGACTAGCAGTCTGTGCCCCTCCCATAGAGATATCTTACAGTTTCCAATTCCCAACTTTTTTATTTTCTAAATCATTTGCTAAATCTTCAGTGCTTTTTCCCTATTCCCTCTCATAGCTCAAAGCATAAAGTTCAATACTTGAGTAAGACATTTTAAGTTATAATCTGAGTTTAACATTTCTTTAATTCAGAGTCATTATGGCCCTAAGAGCCTAGGAGGTTCGAACATTGTTACTGGAACTGACTTTCAGAAAAAATTACAAATTAGAATAATCTTTACCCTAATTCACAGTTTATAGCAATACTGTTAATGAGATCGAGTAGTTTTATACCTTTATTCTGTTACTAAAAGGGGTAAACGTGATTTGGTCTTTTCAGAGTTAGGAATTGTGTTAGGTAGGATGATTTTTGTTTCAAGTAACAAAATATGGTAATAAAAGTAGCTTGACCACTAAGGACATTTTAGTATCTTACTTATGAAGACTCTTCGAATGAAGAGTTTCAGGGTTGGCTACTTTAACTTCTCAAAAATGTTAAGTTTCTGAGTTGATTTCCCTGTTACACTATTGGCTTTCCCCTCATGGTCACAAAATGACTGCAGCACCTCCAAGCCTCAGGTCCTCATACCACATTACCCAAAGCATGAAACAAGAGTGTGTGCTTCATTTCACGGCTTATTCCCTGAATCTAAAAGGCAAGAGTAGAACCCCACCTTCCCTGCTCACATTTCAGTCACATACTTGATTAAACTCAGAGTTTTGTTTGCAATGAAGTGGAAGGGATGAATATAGGACAACCAGTCAATAAAATCTACTGCTAAAACTCCTCGTTCTACCACAACAGAGCCACATTTATTAGTTATTTTGCGTGACTATATTTGGAGTCATCACATATTTGGAAAAAGTTCCTGACAAACATACAGAGTGGATACAGAGTGGATATACATGTTGTGTGTGTTGGGGTGGGGTGGGGGGCCAGAGTGGTGCCCAGGAACCTAACATTCTTCTTTTCCAATCCAGGACCCCATTTTAAAACAAGGTACCAGAAGTCAGTAAGACTTATGGAATACCTCAAGACATCTAATTATCCTCATTTTCTCATTAACTCTAGCATTAGTAAATATTTTATTTCAACTATGCATTCATTCACATGAATGTCAATGGTATAGACTCTGAAAAGTCCATACTTCATCTTCCTATATATTGTCCCCCTTTCTATACCCCTTAATATCAAAATCTTAAACCATGAGTTATAATGAAGGTAGAAATGCAAGCAAAGAGTGAAAGGAACATAGGCAGGGTAGCAATGTAGGGAAAGAAATGTGCTGTACCCAAAATGGACAGATCCCAAAGATCAAACCGGAGCAATGCCTCCAACATGGAGCAGGTAGTAAGCACAGGGAACTACTCGGAAGCCAGAGGCCAAGACATGGCCATGGATAAAAGCAAGCTCCCAGGAGCAAGAGAACACGCAAAATTTCTGGACTAAGAGAAGGCAGAGAATTAAGACTCAGTATTCACAAACGAAAAAAAAAGTGTCAATAGTTCAATAGAAAATCTACAGATGAATCAACAGCAGTTTCAAATAGAAAGGCAAAGTAACTATAAGGAATATGTGGACTAGACTACCAAAATCACATGGATACAACCCTACCTGGCACAGGTGATAACTCGAGTACTAGTATTACAGGAACAGTCTAATAAATTAAAATATAAAAATGCTATTAGTGATACCTTGAACTTTATACTCCTATTTTCAATAAATGCAAAGAAAATTTCTAGTTAAAAGAGTGAAGATGCTGGGTATATCAAATTGGGTTTCCATTCCTAGGTATCTACCTAAGAGAAATGAAAAAGTATGTATCTACTCAAAGACTTATATGGAAATGTTCACAGCAGCATTACTCATACGAGCCAGAAACTGGGGGGAAAAAAAACCCAAACATTTATCAACTGACAAATACATAAACCAAATGTGATATACCTATACAATGAAATACTATTCAGCAGTAAAATAACAAACTACTGATAAAATCAACAACAGAGATGAACCTCAAAAACATTACTAAGTGAAAGATGCGATACACAAAGGACTGTATGATTCCAGTTATATGAAATTTCTAGAAAAGGCAAAACTATAGAGACAGACAGCTGATCAGTGCTTACCTAGGGTGGAAATGGGAGCAGGGACTGACTACAAATTACCATGTCAGAACTTTTTGAGATAAGGAAAGTATTCTAAAACTGATAATGGTGAACATTACACAACTGTATAATGTATTAAAATCACTGAACTATGCAATGCACTTACAATGAGTGAACTGTATGGTATGTAAATTATACCTCAATAAGCCAGTAAAAAAAAAAAGGTAATGCAGTTTCTACATCGGTGCTCTCTCTCTCTGGGATATTTGCCCTGGGAACCCAGCCACCGTATTGTGAGGAAGTCCAGGACTGATGGAGACACCACGTGTAGATGTTTCAAACAAGAGTGAGGAAGCCTTCAGATGATTCTAGCCCCAGATGAGGCTTTAGACATCATGGAACAGAAATAAGGTATCCTTACTATGCTTTGTTTGAATTCCTGACCCACAGAAATCCTAAGAGATAGTAAGTGATCGTTGCTGCTTTAAGCCACAACGTTTTGCAATTTGTTACACATCACAGATAACTAATACTGACACTAATGAAATCATCACACAAATGAATGTAAAATGATGAGTATGGCAAGCTACAAAATGAAAAGGTATCTGGAGCAGTGAAAATATGTAACTGAGGGATAAATTTATTTCCCAAAATAAATTCACAAAAATTCAGACTCAGAAAGTGTGATATGCTGAATGAATGAGTACTACACAATCAATGAATAAATGTAAAATGAATTTGTCAGACAGTATAGGAAAGTAGCCACAAGCATGGACCTATTAGTAAAATCTCCTAGGTTGGTAGCCCTACTCTGCCAAAGCCAGCTTTGTGGGCAAGTGACCTCTGAGCCTGTTTCCTTGTCTTAAAATGGGACTAATAATACTACCTCCCTCACAGAGTTTTTGGGAGGATTAAATGCGATGATACATGTTAAATACTTAGCATAGGGCTTGATGCAATAAATATTAGTTTTTGTCATTATTATGAAATACTTGGGGGGCCACCAATAGCATGGCGCCAAATGATCTCTAAATATAATGTTTCCATTTAAATACAGGTTTTATAGGCATGGAAATAATGAGTTTTTGAAGTCCTTTTTGTAAATAAATTGATTTGAGAAGTTCAAGTATCCTTTTCACATTATCTCATTCCTGAGCGCTCTAATTTATTACCCAAAGTCATATATAGAAAACACTCATAGAATCAAGAGTTGAAGTTGCTGATTAGTTACCTAGTGTTGCTATAACACAAATACCACAAATGGGTGGCTTTAAAGAACAGAAATTTATTTTCTCAAAGTTCTGGAGACTAAAAATCCAAATCAGGGTCTCAGTCATGTCAATTCCTTCCTTATCAGTAGTCCCTGGTTTTCCTTGATTTCTTGACATTCCTTGACTTGTCGGTAACCTTCACATGGCATTTGTTTTCCCGTTTGTGTGTCTCTATGTCTATTATGGTCTTTTTATAACTCAGAAGTGATTAGGTTTACGATCCACCCTGCACTGGTATAACCTCACTAACATAACAAAAGAAAAATCCTATTTCCAAACAGGATCACATCCACAGGTACAAGGGCCAGTAACTCAAGACATATTTTTGGTGGACACAACTCAATTTATAGAATACTGATAAACAGCTAAGGGATGAGGTTTCCATTAATTTATTATATGTAATTCATGGAATTTGATAGTAGATATGATTTCAGGTGATGCCTTCATTGCTGAGGAGGCAACGTTGCCATGTAATTTTTTACATCACTATCAGATAACATGTTACTTGCTACTTTTGAGAACAAGAGTCAAAAATGATCTAAAATACTGGGATGAAAGTTGACTCTTTTTCTTCCATTAAAGTTATTCTATTTTGTGGTCTGAGAAGCTCATCAGTAAGCCAGCAGAGTAATAAGCAGCTTCACACTCAATCTGTGAGGTCCCTCTCCAAATCATGGCCTGCTGCCAATAGCCACAGAGGACACACTGTGAATTGGATTCATCTGATGAGGACATTTTCTGTTGTACTTCACTGAATGATTTGAGAGGTGAACAAAAAGTGAGGCCAACCTCTAGCAAGGAGCAAGCATGCATTTGTGGCTTTGCATTTTAGCTGTCTCATTCTGCTGCATCAAGGACATCAGCAAATAATTGTCATCTGAGGACATTTACAAAATAAAGAACATCTAAGATTTAGTATAGAGTCTTATCTGAATCTTACCTGTTTTTATGTCCTTAGCAACTTACATAATTCCTAGATCATAAGAAGCACTCAACAAATGTGCATTGAACTGAATTTAAGCGCAAGGTCAGAGGGTAAGCCTTTAGAAGAATACTGTGTAAAGCCTTGAGAATAAAGAAGTGATGTTTCTCCCCTAAGCCCAGTAAAGCCACTCTATACTAGCCTCTCTAATTTTCTCTCCAGGCCTTTTCCCTGGCTAGGACTATATATATAGCACGGTGGTTAAGAGCAAAATCTTTGGAGTGAGACTGCCTGAGTTCAAATCCCAGTACTGCCACTTTGCTGTGTTATCTTAGGCAAGGTCACTTACCCTCTCTGTACCTCTGTTACTTCATCTGCAAAATGGAAATAGCAGTGCCTACTATTAGGGTTATTGTGAGGAATAATTTCATAAGCAGGTAGATTGAAGCTGGCACATAGTAAGCAGTCAATAAAAGGCAGTGGCAATCATCTTCATCCCATCTAGTATTGTCCTGGGCATGCTACTCAGGACCACATCCCAGCTCCTTCCTTTTTCTAGGCTGCCTAGGACCACACACACCACTGTAGTATAGAATGTTCTTTGCACTCACACACTGAAAAGACTGCCTGGAGAGAATTTTCTTTCCAACAGAGTTCTAGAGAGTGTGGCATATGAAGAATCACACTGATGATCCTTGAAAAGTCCAGCTGTGAACCAAAACACAGTCTCATTTTATTTCGTGGGCGGACAGAATTATTTTCCTGCCGTATCAAGGCCAAATATGCCCTGAAAATTAACCAAGGCCTTACTTTTTCTCAATAAATTAGTCTTACCAAGCTTCCCCAAAGCATCATTCATCACATTCGGGAAGACCTAGTTTTGTATATTTTAAAATATGTATTTTAAAGGCTTAAAATGCTGCCATCTAGAGACAACTATTTCATAAAGATAACCAAAGCAGTGATCATGAAAGACTATTAAAAGAGAACTTGGACATTCATTCTAAATGTCATTTAAAAATTCTGAAAGTAATACATTATGTACCTATTTTACACAAAACAAATAGGTTCAAGCAAAAAAAAAAGTGAAAGTAATTTAAAGTAGAAGTAAATTGCATCTCTCATAATTAGTTTTTTGTTTTGTTTTGTTTTGTTTTGCCTTTTGTCTAGCACAGGCAATGTGCTACTGCTGGAATAATCCCTTGCTCAGAACAGAATGAAAGATGTGAACACCTTGCCTTCTAGTCCATCACCCATGCTCAGGTAACAAGTTCCCAGTTCCTGAGCCCTGACAGGATCATACACTTCTTCAGGAAAAAAGGGACCAAATGGAACATTTCCTAAAGCCTTATCTACAGGCTTTCTGCTTTCTGTATCACTATACAAGTCTCTCCCTGTGCACACACCTTCGTATAAATCATTTTTAGTGTTCAGGGATTAAAACTGCACAGGGGAGAAACGGGCATAAACAGTTAGTTAAGTTCTTTGATTACAACTAGAAATTTCATGAGGATTGGAAGAAAATGAAAAAAAAATTGTTATTTCTATTTCATAAAAAAAGAATGCTTTATCAATATTACCTGTTATGCAAAGGGAAAAAAAAAATCTAACCATTAATATTTCAAAGTTTTCTGTATTTCCCATTAGCATACGACCAGTGCCTCCTTTCCAGTCTTTGTATCTCTCTTGCCAATATGTCACTTCTGTAAACTGTTTCTCTTTGATTCGCATTAAGCAATCTTGGTTTTTGAATTTTTTCATCCTTCAACCCAACTGTCATGGAGTCAATTTTGACTCATGGTGATCCCATGTGTGTCAGTTAGAACTATGCTCCATAGGGCTGATTTTTCAGAAGTAGATTACCAGGCCTTTCTTCTGAGGTGCCTCTGCATGGACTCAAACCTCCAACTTTTCAGTTAGCACCTGAAAGTGTTACCAGTTTGTATCACTCAGGGACTCCTTTCATCCTCAGCCCCTCTCTTTACTCTGGTCTACCTTCCATTTATCTACTGACTCCAGGAGCTGAATCATTCCACAACCACCTACAATTGCTCAGCTTTAAAGAGAATGGGATGAAACAAAGTCATGAAGATATCAGAGGGCTTTTTTTTTTTTAATTCATCTGATAGAAAATGTCACATTTAAGAAAAAAATGTAAAGAATTCTAACTCCCAAGCAATGTTCTAGCTACAGTGCAACAGATACTTGGAAACCTGGAAGGCTGTGGGAAATAAAAGCGAGCATACCTTTCATTAGACCCAGGGTCAAGTGGCAACCCAACTTCCCAATTGTCCTCAGGTAGCAGCATGTTCACTACAGCCAACTTATTTAGTGCGGGATCTCTCCTACAGTGCCTAATGTGCTTCAAGATAAGATATAAACCTGGATTTCAATTTTCACAACAAGATAGAATTTGATTAAGTGTGTCTACATGCAACTATAATAAAATTACAGATTTCAATTAGAAACAGGTATTACAAGATAATACTGTATCACATTTGTTCTGAAAAATGTAAGTGATAAAAAATTTCTCTAATGTTTTTCTCCTTATCTTATCATGGTTTTTCTCTGCTGCAGTCAAACTTGGGACTATTCCACGGTCTTAAAAAGAATACAAATCAGGTTCTACTTCCTCTGCAGACACTACTGACTTGAATAATTCAAACTATTTTATAATATCTTTTGTAAGCAATATTTTTTAAGGCCTTTTGTTAATATTCTGCTTCAAACAAATAAACAAAAATACGTAAAGAAAAGATTCTTAAACCATGTGAGATTGCAAAAAGGGAGGAAAATAAGGCCAGCACAGCAAAGCATTCTTGAGGTCAGAAACCCAGACACACACACACACTCAAAAATGCAGTTGAAAATAATCCAAAATAGAGTCATGCCAAAGTAAGACCTCTCTAAACCATTGAGAGATGCAGACAAAAGCCAATGTGCACATCTACATTCCTCGTATTTTTAATAATATAAGCTGGAAAAGTCCATTTCCTGAAAATTAAACTTTTATTAATGTGAAATCTCAGAAAAAGAAAAAGGCTGGAGGATTTAAAAAAAAAAAAAAAAAAAACATTCCATCTCTGAATGGTTACCCTCTCCACACTTGTTTAAGGTGATTCCAGAATAATCATTCATGTTGGGAATGGCCTGCCAAGATTTGTCCAGATTTTAACAAGCCCTACAAGGCAGGATACTTTTTGTGAGACAGTTCCAGCCCCCTTCCCATTGCTTTTAAGGGTTCTTCTAAAACCGTATTCTATATTACCAAAAAAACCCCATTGCCATCGAGTCAATCCTGACTCATAGCAACCCTATAGGACAGAGTAGAACTGTTCCATAAGGTTCCCAGGGCTGTAATTTTTATGGAAACAGAGTACTACGTCTTTCTCTCACAGAGCAGCTGGTAGGTTCGAACTATCTACCTTTTGGTTAGCAGCCAAATGCTTAACCATTATGCCACCAGGGCTCCTTATACTCTATACAGCAGCAGGGAAATAATTAAAAAGCTATGCCTTAGAAGTTGCTGAACTTTGTTTAGAATATAAAATTACATTGTAGCATTCAGTGATTCATTCACTTAACAGTAATTGTGGCCATCTCCAATGTATCCAAACTGTTCTGGATGGTTTGCAAAATTCTGGATAATATTAAATGATCTCTGCATTCACAAAAATCTTAATTGTTATAAGGAGGTAAGGACACATTTGATTCAATACAATATATAAATGCTAAAAGTGAAGAGAAATCAAAATTCAATTTATAGCATTTTCCTCCACAATAGTAAAATAAACCATATCCAGCCTAAACATTGCCAAATTTTCCCCTGAAATTATCTAAAATGTACTGTCATTCTGTCATTAGACTGCAAAATACTATTCCACACTGCTCCCAGGACCTACTTTGATAAATATAGCTTTCTTGACATGCCAGGGCAAGAGTAGAATTCACAGGGAATTTCACAGATTACGATGCCCAACAGCATCATGGGAGTAGATGATACAACATCACAAGAAAAGCTCAAAAGAACAAATTTTCCTTAAAGTTGTTTTCCACACTGATATCTTCTCCAATTCTCTCCCAATTCAGCCCCAGTCCAATCCCCAGAATTTCAAAATAAATAAAGTTGTTATCAAGAAAAGGAGAAGAACAGAGCTCTTGGCATTTCTTTTGAAGAGTCATATCTGGTGGTATACCCTGTTGCCAATTACCACTATGAAGTTCCCAGATTCATCCGGTGCTCTAGGTATTTTGGTGCCTGAGTTACCTAAATCCTTCATCGCCAATAAGTAAAAATGAAGATGTGCCCTCACTTTAACCCAAAGAAGGTTGAAATAAACCCAAGGCTAAAATGAAATGAAGAATGAAAGCCTCTATGGAGGCCTTATTAATTAATTTTTATTAATAAAGAAATTGATTTTTATAGGAAGCTTCTACCCCCACGAACTAATGGGGAACAGTCAAGACAAAGACAGATTTTTAAATTTTCTGCCCCTTCTCCTGGGAACTCAGTATAGTTCACCCAGCTCTTTCTGGGTGCTAGACTATTAGAAGATGTAACTATCTGTTATTCAAATACCATAACTAAGGTCACACATTTTCTTGAGCCATAATTCACAGATACTCAGAACATGTAATTTTCTCACTGCAAGAGCTCTACACTTAATATTAGCATTTCATTATCCCTTTTATATAATAAAAGTACTTATTCTGTAACTCACATATAACTCTGCTTTATTTAAATCCTCCTCTGACTATGTTGTTGCTGTTAGCTGCTGTCGAGTCAACTCCGACTCATAGCAACCTTATGTATAACAGAATAAAATGTTGCCTGGTCCTGTAACATCTCACAATTGTCAGTAAGGTCCAGTTCATTGTTGCAGCTATTGTGCCCCAAACATGATGTACGCCTCTAGCACTTGGTCCCTCCTGAATACACGTGCAAAGCAAGCAAGTTGGACAATGTTCTGTTGTGATTCATAAAGTTTTCATTGGATGATTTTTGGAAGTAGATCACTAGGCTTTTCTTCCTAGTTGGTTTTAGCCTGGAAGTTCTGCTGAAATTTCTCCACCATGGGCGACCCTGTTGGTATTTGAAATAATGGTGGCATAGCTTCCAGCATAATAGAAACATACAAGCCATCACAGTATGACAAACTGACAGACAAGTGGTAGCCTCTGATTATACTACTGATGGCAATATAATATCTTCCCCTCCAATCCAGGCAAGTGCTTCACAACCAGATTAATTTTCGTAATACATGTCCTCTAGGTTAGTTTTCTCCTCAATCACATTCAATGACTTCCTGGTAACAGCTGAAACAATGTAACACGCATTCACTGCCTTCCATAAACTTTACCCATCCTGCCTTTCCTCTCTTGACCCTGGCACATGTCCACACACATAATCTGCTCTATCTAGTTGGGCTTGCATGCAGATTCACTATAGCACTGCGTTGTTCCTCAATTTTCTTCACTTGGAATACACTCTTCATCCTCTCTCTTCTCTAGCAGTCAGAACTCTACCTATGACTCCAGGTTCACTTAAAGTCCAGTGTTCTCCTGGTTTTCTAAGTTGATGTTTTTTTCACTCAATTTGGGCCACTGTTTCATCAAATATTTTTCTCCACCATTCTATGTCTCTTTCCTTTCTGGAACTCAAATTAGACTTATGTTAGGTCACTTAATATTATCTCACAGGCCAAAAATCCAACCAAACCCGTTGCTGTCAAGTCAATTCGAACTCATAGCGACCCTGTAAGACAGAGTAGAACTGCCCCATAGGGTTTCCAAGCCTGTAATCTTTATGGAAGCAGACTGCCACTCTTTCTCCCATGGAGCGGCTGGTGGGTTTGAACCGTTGACCATTCGGTTAGCAGCCCAGTGCTTAACAAGTGCACCACCAGGGCTCCTTCCAATAGACCACTGAGGCTCTATTAAATTTTTCCCCAATTTTGGTTTTTCCTCTCTTCTTCAGACTGAATAATTTCTATTGAACTCGCTTATAGTTTACTGGCCCTTTCTTTTGCTTTTGTTTAGCCCATTCATCCGGGAAAATTTTCATTTTAGAAAGTGTACTTTTCAGTTCTAAGATTTTTAGTTTTTTATAGCTTTCATTTCTTTGCTGCAATTCCTCAACTATTTACTCTTTATAACTACTACTTCCCTTAGGTCCCTTAATGTATTTATTAAAAAAAAAAAAATCCGTTGCCATTGAGTCAATTCTGACTCATAGTGCCCCTATAGGACAGAGTAGAACTGCTCCATAGGGTTTCCAAGGAGTGGCTGGTAGATTCAGACCACTGACCTTTTGGTTAGCAGCAGTAGTTCTCAACCACTGCGCCACCTACGAGTCACAATCGACTCAATGGCAACCAGTATTTATAAAAGCAAATTTAAAGTCCTTGTCTTCTAATTTTCACTTGTGATTAACCTGCTTTTTTGTCTTGATAATGGATCATAGTCTTCCGCTTTCCTATGTGTCTAGAAATGTTTATTTAATACTAGACATTGTGCTTCAAGGTAGATATGTTGGAATCTATTATCTCCCTCTGGAAAGTACTGATTTTTGTTCTGGCAGAGAGTTAAATTAGTGGCTGATCACCATGAACATATAGATGCTGAATGTTATGCTTTATTAGGGTGCATAGGTGGAAAGCATGTGGGATTTACCAAACTGCCTAATTTAGAAAATTTAAACTCCAAACTGTCTTCTCTGCATTGGGAAACAGCTGAAAGCTCTATTCAGTTTTCCCAGACTTCCAGGAATTGGCTCAATGGCAACGGGTTTGGTTTAGAGTTTCTTGAAGAATCCCCCATCTATGCTCAGTAGTTCAGAGGTCAACCAAGCACTTGAGGGCAGTTTATTCTCGTATCTTGGGACTCATGTCTATAGCTTCCTCCTTTCCCAGGACATCCTTCTTAATTTCCAGTCATTCTGGCATCCTTTCACTCCATCCTCTGATTTCTCAAGCCAGTTAGATTCTGACTTTCTACTTAAGTCTGGATGTTTTGTGTCATGCAGACCTTAGAGGGACTTTAATCTAAAACAGCAACAACAACAAAACATATAAATGTGAATCGTATCCAGTGAGAATGAGTGGCTACTTTCAAGGGTCAAATCCCCTCTAGGTTCTGACTGCTTTGGGCCACTGTTCAGTAGTTTCAAATAATATGTGCATAATGGTGTGCACAAACACACACACGTGCCACATGTGCATTGTAAATATTATCTGTGAAATGGTTAGTCCAATACTACTCTACAATTACGGGGACTAGAATCCCATTCTCAGCATTCATTTTAAAGTCATCACTATGAACTATAGCAAGAGCCTCTAACTAGTTCCCAAGAGCCTTCAACTATTCCTTGATTTTCTCTGTTCAAATATATTCTCTTGACAGCAGCCATAGTTATTTTATTAAAAACACAATTTTGATCATATCACTCTCCTTAAAACCCTTGTCTGGCTTCTAATTACATCTAGAAATCATATCCAGAATTCTTAACAAGGCCTTTAACAACTTACATAATCTGTCTATGTCTCCCACTCAATCTTACCTGCTCTCCTATTTGCCCATTACATTTCAGTCACACTACAAATCTTGAACTCAGAAAGCAACATACTTGCTCAGGACCTTCACACATATTGTTTGCTCTGCTGGACTACTCTTTCTCCTACTCCCTATATGAATCACTTCACTTAATCTTCAGTTTTAAACCTAAATGTCACCTCCACAAGGAAAACTAATTGGATCCCATGGATCATGTTAGTCAGGTTATATATATATATACACATATGTGTGTGTGTGTGTGTGTGTATGTATGTGTATATGTACACACACATATACACATACTACTGAAATATGGAAAGCTTGTGGATGAGTAGAAAATAATTTAGAAGATTAGAAGACCTGGGGAAATTGAAAGCTTATCTGGCAAACAAGGTCTGCAGACCTGAAGAAAGGCATAGGAATTGGAAGGTCAAGTACCTCTGTTAGTGGAATTACAGATGAAGATGTTGGCAGGCAGACTGGATAAAAATCTGTATAAGAAGGGTTAATCACCACCTCCTCCTGCCCAGAACCACTCACCAACCCAGCACAGATGCCAACACTGGTAGGAGACTGGAAGTTTACTCTCTGGAGAGTCTGAGCCAGAGAGGGTGAAGATTTGGGAATAACAACTATAGCTGAGGCAGGGCTACTGGAAACGGGAGAATTCGGCAAAAGTCTACACTATGAATGCTGTAACCCTAGTTTCCTTCTCCTTCTTTGCTATGAGAAAGGTGAAAACCCAGATTCAACCCACCACCACCACACCTCAAAAGCAAGAGATTGGAGGATTCTTTTTTGGGGCTAACTAGCTTAAGAGGAAAGACCTAACAGATTCTTTTTCACTGATACTCCACAGTGAAACAGTCTACCCGTTGATAAGTCCAACCTACACACACAGAGAGAATTTCCAGTCCATTTTAGTGCTTTACTCTGAAATGTAAGCAGACAGCCAAGAACAACCAGACTATTGAGAAAAAGGCCCAGGATGAAGGTCAGGGAGTAGCACAGACACACTGCAGAAAGGAACTTGCAGGAAACATAAAGTCCAGATAAAAATATATCATTAATATCCTCATAGAACTAACAGAAGCTACTGCTTCTGTAACATAATGTAATAGGAAATTTTAACTGAGTCACCAAGATGTGAGGAATACTAGGTATTAAAATGAGTTATGACACAACAGGACCCTGAGTGGTGCAAACGGTTTGTTGCCCTCGCTACTGACTGAAAGATTGGCAATTTGAACCCACCCAGTAGTACCATGGCAGAAAGGCCTGGAGATCTGCTTCCATAAAGAGTACAGCCAACAAAACCCTATGGAGCTCAGTTTTACTCTAACACACGAAGCTGCCATAAGTCAGAATCAACTCCTTGGCAATGGGTTTAGTTTTTGGTTTTTAAGAAACAACACCCAATAGAGTTTACACATTTTCAAAGTGGTATAGTAAAAAAACTAGTTAGTCAACTCTAAAACCTACACTGAAGGTATTAATGAGTCAACACTGGGATTAGAAAGAGAATTTGGGAGCAAGATTTATTTGAGGAGAGTTGACAGGATGTTGTGAATTACATGTTACCCCTACTCGGCCCCAAGGGAGAGACAGAGGGTCTTCAACAGAAGACTCAAAGAGCTTGATATATGCCCAGAGTCAGGAGGATTTAGTGGACTGGTGTCTGACTCCTGATCAGGAACGCTCAAAGGTGAGAGCAGACCGGCAGCCTGTTCTGGTGGTTGCACAGAGGAAAGATGCCACTGGTTTGGGACCGACATGCAAAGAACGCATGTTTGCCTTCTGTAGACAAATATGGCCAAATATTAGAGGGAACTAGTTTGAGAGTTATCTTAGGTCCTGTCCAAAAATGTCTCCTAAAAGGAAAAGCAGACCTCAGCAGAGGAAAAGCTAGAGGCAGACAGCTAAACTCCTCAGGGCTGAGGAGGACTGCTGGAATAGAGAACAGAGTACATGAGTCTCAGCCAAGAGACAATCACACCAAGAGGCCTGTCTCCAAAGAATCCACTAAACTGCTCGTAACAGGGGGAAAAAGTCAGAATTAAATCCCCTCCAGGACCACAGAAGTGAAGCCATCTTGGAACAGGATCAGTAGAAAAAAACGAGTGCCCAATTGCAGAGAGATACTGTACATCCAAGGAGTTGACGGTATTAATGTTGATGTGATTACATGTCCCTCTTCCTTTTCACAGAGGATGTGAAAGGATGAGTGAAGTTTCATGTAACTTTATATAAAAGGAAGGAAAACACTTATCTGGCACTTATTGTATCCCAGGGAGTTTCTACGGACTTCCTAGTAACTCATTTGATCTTAACAACAATCCTATCACCACCAGTTGCCATCCAGTCAATTCCTACTCATGGTGATTCCATGGGTGTCAGAGTAAACTGTGCTCCATAGGAAGTATACCACCAGGCCTTTCTTCTGAGATGCCGCTGGGTAGACTCAAACTGCCAACCTTTTGGTTACAGCCAACTGCTTTAACAGTTTATACCATCCAGGGACTCCAACAACCCCCTACTATGCAGAAAATATTACTACCACTATTTTACAGATGAAGAATCTGAGGCCCAGAAAGGTTAAGCGTTACCAAGGTCATACAGCTGGTAAGTACCCTAGCCAGGGTTTAAGCATCTTAGTCTTGCTCTGTATTCTGTGCTTTTAACCAATATATTTTATGGTTAGCTCTCTCATTCTAGATGAATAGGTTATTTCCTGGAGCTTTATAATCTCTCGTCATAAAGCATACTGATAATAATACTGTGACATGTTTTCAACCTCATTTTAAATCATGATTTTAGGGAATAGGTTTCTATTGTTTTCAGTTGCCCTCTGTTCATTACCTTTCCTCAGAAATAGAAGCTAAAGAAATCTAAAATACTCAAGGATTACCATTATCATGAGATAAGTCTGCAGAGTTCACAAACACCAGCTCCCTCTTGTTGAATCAAACCAATAAGTAGATTGTTACTTTGATCAAAAGTTTCATGATTGAGACAATATTTTGGTCAGATGCTACACTTTAAAAACCTACCACCAAACCAAACCCACTGCCACTGAGACAACTCCAACTCTTGGTGACCCTATAGGAGAGAGCAGAACTGCCTTATAGGGTTTCCAAGGCTATAAATCTTTACAGAAGCAGATTGCCACATCTTTCTCCCATGGAGCAGCTGGTGAGTTCTAACCATCGATCTTTTGGTTAGCAGCGAGTGCTTTAACCACTGTGCCACCAGCGCTCCTTTAAAAATCCACAGCACATTAAAAATAAGCTTGGCTTAAGAAGCCTCCACTTGGAGGTCACTATTTTTAATATGGTTGAGTTTGGTTTTGATCGAATTACTTGCTGATGTTCTCAATTTTAAATTTCACGAAGTCATTCAAGAAAGAGCTGATGTTAACCTCAGAAAGAATAAAATCTTTTCCACTCCAGTTATCTCTAAAGGGCAACACTATTAGTATTACCAAAAAACCAAAACCCCTTGCCATTGAGTTGATTCCAACTCATGGTGACCCTACAGGACAGAGTAGAACTGCCCCACAGTGTTTCCAAGGAGCGGCTGGTGGATTCGAACCACCAACCTTTTGGTTAGCAGCCTGAGTTCTTAACCACTATGCCACCAGGGCTCCCTGTTAGTATTACAAGTGAGATTTTTCAGGTTTCATAGGCTATATCAC
Organism: Trichechus manatus latirostris; assembly: GCF_000243295.1. NCBI lineage: Eukaryota > Metazoa > Chordata > Mammalia > Sirenia > Trichechidae > Trichechus > Trichechus manatus. The sequence continues at coordinate 4,331,232 of NW_004443953.1, forward strand.
ACATCTGGTTCATAGCACAGACCTATATTTCCAGATCACCCCAGTTAATTTTATTTCATTTATTCATTTATTCATTCATTCAACAAATATTTCTTGAGCTCCTACTATGAGGTAGGCATGTGCTGGACAAGGAAAATCCAAAATTGAATAAGGTATGTATGATCTCTGCCCTCAAGGAGTTTACAGTCTAGCGAATTTCTCAGGATTACCTAGATTTACCTGTTCTCTATACCATCTGTAAACTGAAAAAGTAAGCAATCAGTGTCATGGATTGAACTGTGTCCCCCCAAAATATATGTCAACTTGGCTAGGCCATGATTCCCAGTATTGTGTGATTGTCCTCCATTTTGTGATCTGATGCAATTTTCCCATGTGTTGTAAATCCTAATCTCTGCCTGTGGTTAACGAGGCAAGATTAGGTTATATTAAAGAGGATTAGGGTGGGATGCAACACCCTTACTCAGGTCGCAGCCCTGATCTGACATAAGAGGAGTTCCTCTGGGCTGTGGCTTGCATCACCTTTTATCTCACAAGAGATAAAAGTGGAGAGAAGCAAGCAGAGGGATAGGGACCTCCTACCACCAAGAAAGAACAGGCAGAGCAGAACGCGTCCTTTGGACCTTCTCAGTCCCTGCACTGAGAAACTCCTAGACCCAGGGGAAAATTGATGACAAGGACCTTTCCCCAGAGCTGAGACAGAGAGAAAGCCTTCTCCTGAACTGGCACCCTGAATTCAAACTTCTAGCTTCCTAGACTGTGACAGAATAAATCTGTTTGTTAAAGCCATCAACTTGTGCTACTTCTGTTACAGCAGCCCTAGATAACTAAGACAATCAGGCATGTAGAAATGTTACATAAAATACAGTAAGGGGCCTTGGGATGAGGACCCAAGGGGCTTTCATATAAAATACAGTACTTGGGCTTTATGATGCTAAGTTTAAACAACTGAGATGCTTGTTTTCCTTTCTCTTCAGAGCCTATATTTTTATTGTATACCATTATCATTTTGTTAGAAACAGTAAACTTTGTCACATTCATAAATAAACTTTAAAAACTTACTTCTTTTAACCATATTTGCAACGAACATGTTTCTGTTCATTTTCCGTCAGCCTGCATTAGGTGTTTCGCTTTCCTAAGGCAGAAACAGAAGAGAGGGATACACGAATACTGAAGCAGCAAGCTGTCAAGGGATTAGCATATAACGACTGGCTGGTTTGGAAATAGTAGCTTCCTAGGAGCCCTGGTGGTGTAGTGGTTAAGAGCTTGACTGCTAACCAAAAAAAAAGGCTGGCAGTCCAAATCTACCAGCCACTCTGTGGAAACCCTCTGGGGTAGTTCTACGCTGTCCTGTGGGGACTATGAGTTGGAATCAACTCGACAGCAACGTGTTTTAGAGCTTTCTAGAGTTAAATCAAGCTAATGAGTCCAAGAGAGTTTCGGAGAGAAGCTTCTTTTCTTTGACAATATTTAAGTCAGGCTTAAACTATACCTCATTTTAATTCTCACTGTCTTTTAAAATAAACATCAAAATGATAAAATTTTAAAAAAGAAAATATTGGCAACTTATGAAATCCTTAGTACCAAAATTGAATGCAGCGACTAAGTTAACTAAGGCTTTACACTACTTAGTATTCTTCATAAACTCCCCGTTAGGGGTACTAAGCAAGCAGTTAGCAACCTCCAGAGGAGCCTTACTCGCCAAAGAGCTATGTTAGGTGCCAAGAGCACTGGAATTGGACCAACTCCCTGCTTCCTTTGATTCTGGGCACTTCTCAAGTCTAACTCCCTCACCAAACCATTTTTGGAGATGCTCTTTCTTCTTTTAGTCTCTGACTTTTGCAATTTAAAAAAATTTTTTTTTATCTTGCTCACTCTTTGCAACTAAATGGTTTTACTTCTTATTGTTTCAGATTCCCCCTCATTTCTCCTTATTTTCTCCCTTTTTCAGGATCTCCTGAACCAAAGTAGTTTTTCATGTGAACCTGCTGGGAATGAAATCAACAAGGATCTCTCATCCATACTTAATTTTCTTCACAGCAGGTGCTGTGGCGCAGCAGCAATTCTGGATAGGAGAACGGTAAGGCTTTTGTTGCAGCTGCCATGCTACTTGTCAGAAGATCAATAAATGATTAGAACACCTAACACAGTGAATGATTCCAGTGGCATTGAAACAATGATATAGGAAACCACTTAAAATTCATACATGCACTTGGTCTTTGGCTGTCAGAATTTCAAACTTAATATGCACACTACTAACCACTTTCTGCGTATTTTATTTGAGAGAGTTTTAAGGTTGGTTTTTTGTCCCATACTTGCTAGATATGTTTAGAGAGATGGAAAAAAATTATCTTTTTCACAGTCAATTTAATCAGATAAAAAGTAAAGAAATTAACTAAGAGGTCATTTCTCCATGTAGGTGAGTTTTCTGGAGAGCTAATGTTTACCCTTTTTATCCTGAAAATGGTAAAATTTCTGATCATCTAGCTTCAACAAAAGCTTTCAAAATTCTTTATGTACAACACTTTTCTGAAATGCTGAAAATAATTCTGTTTTTGATAATGCAAGAATTCATTACTCACTCTCCTTGCTAAAAATGTGCCTTTAGTTGTAATTGTGGATTTTACAGCTTCTCCTTGTTCCCATGGCTGCCAGAAAATGCTACCACCTCATAGATTGAAAATATTTCAAATTTTCAGGTCCATTCTCCGGCTTTCATCACTAATCAGCAGTCATTCTATTTTTTTCTTGTTCATCTTCCTCTCCTTCTCCATGCAGAATCTAAATTTTTATTCAGATCCTCCAGCTTCCAATCCACTCTCACCTCCTTCACTCTTCCTATTAAACTGAGAAAACTGACCCATGAGTCTTTCAAGTTCTTGTCCATTCCTAATTCAACATTCCAACATCAGCTTCCATTCCTCAAGATGAATACTTCCTCTCCCTTCTACCTCTGTTTCTGAACCCCTCTCTTCTTGTCTACCCCAGTATTTCCATCAATAATTCTCCCTTATTCCTCCACCCTACATCTGTTTTTCCTCTTAACCTACAAATATGCTTAAGTCTATTCTATACATTTTTTTAAATTCTTATTGATCTGTACCCCATTTCAAATTCTATTGTTTGCAGTTTATGCTGATTCTCAATCATGATAGTTTGCTTCTAGTGTGTTTCATAAATTTTAAATATGAGCTCAGTTAATCTGAATATGTACAAATAATGTGGACTTTAAGTTAAATATGAATTTTTCAAGAGAACAATTTTATGCTTTTTCTAGACACTCATGACCACATTAAATAAATTTCTAAGTTTGAGATTACATGAATCCAGATACCAAACTGACATGAAGTCAGGGTTGTGTTAGGGAAAAAATACATTATTTTTTGGACTACCTACAGTCAGGAGCCCTGGTGGCGCACTAGTTAAGAGCTTAGCTGTTAACCAAAAAAAGGTCAGAGGTTCAAATCCACCAGCAGCTCCCTGGAAACCCTATGGGGCAGTTCTACTCTGTCCTAAAGGGTCATTATGAGTTGGAACCAACTTAACGGCACCTAACAACAACAACCTAGAGTCAGAGCCAAGAATGAACAAATGACCTTGTCATGTATCTTTGCTAGTGAAAAGACTTATTTTTTTTCCCCTCATCTGTCTTTTCACTGAGACAAATATCCTTTTGAAGGAACTGACTTTATAAACCACTTGCACAGGCACAAGTCTTAGTGAGCCATGAAAACACAAGTCTTCTGGTATAAGAAAAGACCTTCATGTAACCACAGATTTGGAGTTGGCTTACTACTCCAGATTCCTGCTTTCTTTTGATTTTAAGACCATGAAGAATTCCCCCGCAAACTTTAAAAGGTTGTTTGTTGTAGAATATCCAGCATTTTTTAATACGTAATTTGGCTCTCCATATTGCTGGAAGCAGAAATCCCCACGTTTCTCTGTCAGTAAAGATGAGAGGTCTGTCTATAAAGGTACTGTCAGAATGAATCACTGTGATTATGGGGAACCCCCAAATACCAAGTACTATATACCTACAAAACAAGACATTTATATTATGACTCATTTTCTGATAGAAAAAAAGTTAATGTAAGGTTCCTCACCTTATATATTAACAGGATAGTTTTAAAAAGATCTACATCCCACAGTTAACCATAGAAATCATATCTAACAAAAATCCCATTTCAGAATGATGGGTGGAATTAAGCTTTAAAAATTTAAGTAAATTGCCTGAGGTTACACAATTCCAGTACAAATATAGAAGGCACACCCAGAACTTTATTAAAAAAAAATAAAATACACACACACACACACAATAAAAAGTAAGATATACATCCAAGAACTTCTAACATGACTATTGAGTAGACTTTACAAAGTAACTATGTTAAGAATAAAAATAAAATATATATTAAAAAAATCCAAAACATAACAAAAAAAAGAAGACTCTATGGAAAAGGAAAGGCAAATATTTAAAGAACAAAATAGAACTTTTAGAAATAAAAAAAAAAAGATCTAACAATTGCTACTGATTACCATTTCCAATATTGTAAACAAGGTAAATCAAATCAACTCTCCTGCTAAGAACAACAAATAAAGCTGGCAATATTTTTTAAATCTGTTTGATTCCATTTGAAGATTAAAGATGCAGTGAAAAATTAAAAAAACAAGATCTAAGCAGATTAAAAAAGCAATAAAACAGACTGATGAGCTCTGTATTTGGGCCACTTTTTCTTTATGTACCTACTCACTCTGGAAGAGGCATGAGAGAAGATTAGGACCTTAGCAGAACTTTGAGTAGATTCAAGCTGCTAAGCAAACAAAAATCTGAGTTCACCACCTAAGGACAGAAGTGATGGTAAACACTTTGGGCTTTGGTTTGGGACCACAAAGAAGTGCATAATAGGAGTGAGTGTCTATCAGAAAGGCTAGTTTTTATAAAAAGTAAAGTCTGGATATGAATCATCTTAAATCTTGATTGAATTAAGGTGATCTGCAATTCTAGTGCCCCTAGTCACCTACCAGAAGGAATTATAAATCCTTTCTAGAGGAAGATAACACCACCATAGCCATAATTTATCTCTACTGTTTTATATAAAATGCCCAGTTTACATTTAAAAATAATCAAGATACAAGAAGACAAAACAATATGATTACAACTAAGACAAACAACTGATAACAGAAAGAGACCCACAGGAAATCTAAATAATGGCATGTTAGAAACAGACTTTAACCAACATTCAAGGAAACAAAAGAGATAAGATTTAAAATTTTGACAATTAACTGAAAACTATAAAATAGCATCAAATAAAAATTCTACGTCTGAAAAATGTAATAACTGAAATTAATAACTAATGTATGTATTTGTAGGAAATTAGTTGCAGGTAAAGAAATAATATGTCAGAGGCAGAGCCAACATGGTGCTATAGACAGAAGCACCATGCCGTCCCTCTACAGCAAAGACTAAAAAAAAATAAGTACGCAACCAAGCACCGAATGGAAAAAGAACCTGAGAGAAAACAGAGAACAAAGAGAGCTACAGAGTAGAGGTCCCCTGTCACCTAACGCAGCATGGACTTGCCATCTTGGACCTCAGCCACCAACAACGGTGGACAGGGAGTATGAGAAGGCAACTTCACAGAACTATCAACAGGGATACATGCTTTCCCACCCCTACCCTTCTTTCTTGCCCCACCACCACCAGCTCCTTCAGTGTCACTTTTTGTTGTTGTTGTTTTGGATTTTTTTTGTTTCTTCTCTCTCTCTCCCTTCCTTCCTCTCCTTTCTCCTGCCCATCTAGCTGCATGTGTTCTCTCCACCATTTCTTGATGGGCTGTGCCACACCACTCAGCTAGAGAGCCACCAACACATGGCCTCCCTGGGTCCACAACACCCCACTGGCAGGCTCCTTCAGTGCCATTTTTTTTTTTTTTCTTCTCTCTCTTTCCTTTCCTTTCTCCCTCCCACCTAACTGCATGTGCCATCCCTGCCTCTTCTTGATGGGCTGTGCCACACTGCTTGGCTAGAGAGCCACCAGCCACCAGCCTCCCTGGATCTGTGCCGCCCCCACTGGTGGGCTCCTACAGCATGTTTATTTTATCTTTTTTGTTTGTTTGTATGTTTGGTTGGTTATTTATACTTTTCTTTTTCTGTGTGTTGTTGTTTCTTCTCTTTCCTTCCCTTCCTTCCTTTCCTTTCTCCCATCCACCTAGCCCCGGGCACCGCACCCCCTTCTCCATGGGCTGTGCTATACCACTGAGCTAGAGAGCCTCTGGCATACTGCCTCCCCAGGTCTGCGCCACCCCCACAGGCCAGCTCCCTCAGTGCCATATTTTTCTTTATCTTTCCCCGTTTCCCTTTTCCTTCTGCCTCCTATCTAGGCTCTGTGTTGTATCTACCCCTTCTTGATGGGCTGTGCCACACTGCTCAGTGACAGAGTTATCAGCTCGCCGCCACACCAATTATGCCCTGCCCCCAATGGCCAGTTCCCCCAGCACCATATTTATTTTGTTTTTGTTTTGTTGTTGTTGTTTGTTTTATTTTTTCTTTCCTCTCTCTCTTTCCCTTTATTTCTTTCCTTTCTCCTGCCCACCTAGCCACTGGCACATGGCATTGCTGGGTCTGCCCTGCCCTCACCTGCCGAACCCTACCACACCACCATTTTATTCACTTTTTCTTTTTACCTTCATTTTTTCTTCTTTTTTGCTTTTGTTTCTCTCTCTTCTTTCTCTCACCCACTTAGCTCCACACATCATATCCTCTCCCTCCCCTCCTGCCTACCTGCACCATGTGCCAAGCACCGTGCCCCCAAGCAACAAAGGCTTGGATCACCGGACCCCTCCCTGAACTGTCCCAGCCTTGCCATGTCTGCTCTAGTATGACCTATCCCTGCTCCTCCCCCTCCATGGGAACAGCCCTGCTGCACCATAGCTGAGTGACCAGCCCTTCCCACCTGGACAAAGGGTTGAGAAGTATCATGCTCACAGACAAGCAAGCAGAAATACACACCCAGCCCACCTGCCCAGACATAACCGAATGAAACAAAAAAATCAGGATGAAACAAACAAATCTACAATCAATCAATAAATAAAATAGTTTCTAAATGTCCCGAAGACAGCAGACAATATCAAAACATATACAAAAACAGGAAAAGATGGCTCCAGAAAGCATCCAAAATAAAAAACCAGATGATCTTCCAGTAGAAGAAAAAGCACTGGAACTACCTGATAGGGAATTTAAAACTCTAGTATTCAGGGCTCTCCAAGAGATGAAGGAAAAAGCAGACAAAAATAAGGAAAAAAATAGACAAAATCATGGAAGACAGAAAAAACAATGGAAGAATTCAGGAAAACAATACAGGAACAAAATTTCAAACAAACAAACAACTAGAAATCATACAAAAATAGGACTTAGAAATCCAAAAGATAAACAACAAGATTTCAGAAATGGGCGGTACGATAGAAGGTTTTAGGAGCAAATTTGAAACAATGGAAGACAGGATCACTGAAGTTAAAGACAAATCCTTGGATACCAGTTTGTTTCAGGAAAAATCAGAGGAAAAAAAATGAAGAAAAATGAAGAAACCCTGAGAACGATGTGGGACACAATCAAAAGTAAAAATTTGTGTGTATCAGAGTTCCAAAATGGGGAGAAAATGGAAAACACAGAGAGATCACTGAAGACTGGCTGACAGAAAACTTCCCTAAAATCATGAAAGATGAAAAGCTGACCATCCAAGAAGCTCAACGAACTCCGTATAGGATAGACCCCAAAAGAAAATCAAGACATATCATAATCACACTTGCCAAAACCAAAGAAAAAGAAAGAATCCTGAGAGCAGCTTGAGAAAAACAAAAAGTCAAATACAAAGGGGAAACAATAAGACTAAGTAAGCTCTGATTACTCAGCAGAAACCATGCAGGCAAGAAGGCAATGGAATTACATATACAAAATCTTAAAAGAAAAAAACTGCCAATCAAGAATAATATATCCTGCAAAACTCTCGTTCAAATATGATAGCAAAATTAGGACATTTCCAGATAAACATAAATTAAGGGAATTTGTAAAAACCAAATGAAACTTACAAGAATTATTAAAGAGAGTCCTTCAGTTAGAGAACCATCAACATCAGACAATAACCTGAATCTAGGACACAAGACAGCATCAGCCAGATACCAACCTAGGTAGGTAATGAATTCTCAAGGATAAAACAAAACTAAAAGATTTACAACAGGGAACCACAGAGGTCAACCTGTAAATGACAACAATGTCAGAAAAATAAAATAGGGAATAAATGGTGTAGGTATAGAACTTTCAAATGGAGAGGAAATCAAGGTGATATCAAAAAATAAAAGACTGGTTAAAACTTAGAAATATAGGGGTAAATTTCAAGATAACCACAAAGAGTTAACAAATCTACTCATCAAAATGAAGAAAAACATAAAGTCTCAGTAAAAACAAAATCTACAAAAATGAAAGAAATGAATAAAAAATCCACAAACAAAAGGAATTTAGCACAAAAGAGTAAGAGGAACAAAGAAAACATTAGCACCACAAAAAAAAAAAGCACTACAAAATGACAGCAATAAACTCACACTTATCAATAATCACACTGATCATAAATGGCTTAAATGCACCCATAAAGAGACAGTTACAGAATGGATTCTAAAAAACAGGACCTATCAATATGTTGTTACAAGAGACACACCTTAAAAACAAAGACATAAATATATTAAAAATCAAAGGATGGAAAAATATATATAAAGCAATCAGCAACCAAAAAAAGAGCAGGAGTGGCAATACTAATCACAGATAAAATAGACTTTAAAACAAAATCCACCATAAAAGACAAGGAAGGACATTATATAATGATTAAAGGGACAATCCACCATGAGGACATAACCATAATAAATATCTATGCACCCAATGACAGGGCTCCAAAATACATACAACAAATTCTAACAGCATTAAAAGAGAAATTGACAGTTCCACAATAATAGTAAGAGACTTTAACACACCACTCTCGGTAAAGGACAGAACATCTAGAAAGAAACTCAACAAAGATACAGAAGATCTAAAGGCCACAATCAATCAAATTTACCTCCTAGACATATATAGAACACTCCATACAACAGCAGTAAAGTACACATTCTTTTCTAACACGCACGGAACATTCTCCAGAATAAATAAATCTGGAGGGCATCATGCTGAGTGAAATAAGTCAATCACAAAAGGACAAATATTGTATGAGACCACTATTATAAAAACTCATGAAAAGGTTTACATGCAAAAAGAAACATTCTTTGATGGTTACAAGGGATGGGAGGGTAGGGGGGAAAAACACTAGAGACAATAGATAAGTGGTAACTTTGGTGATGGGAAAGACAGTACTCAATACTGGGGAAGCCAGCGCTCAATACTGGGGAAGCCAGCACAACTTGACCAAGGCAAGGTCATGGAAGCTTCACAGACACATCCAAACTCCCTGAGGGACCGAATTACTAGGCTGAGAGCTGGGGACCATGGTGTTGGGGTATACCTAGCTCTACTGGCATAACATAGTTTATAAAGAAAATGTTCTACATCCTGCTTTGGTGAGTAGCGTCTGGGGCTTTAAAAGCTTTTTAGCAGCCATCTAAGATACTCCACTGGTCCCACCCCATCTGGAGCAAGGGAGAATGAAGAAAACCAAAGACACAAGGCAAAGATTAGTCCAAAGAACTAATGGACCACAACTACCACAGCCTCTACCAGACTGAGTCCAGCACAGTAGATGGTGCCTAGCTACCACCACTGACTGCTCTGACAGGGATCACAACAGGAGGTCCCAGATGGAGCTGGAGAAAAATGTAGAACAACATTCTAACTCACAAAAAAAGACTAGACTTACGTTCTGACAGAGACTGGAGAAACTCCGAGAGCATGGCTCCCAGACACCCTATTAACTCAGTACTGAAGTCACTCTTGATGTTCACCCTTCAGCCAAAGATTAGACAGGCCCACAAAACAAAAGGAGACTAAATGGGCACACGAACCCAGGGGCAAGGACAAGAAGGCAAGAGGGGACAGGAAAGCTGGTTATGGGGAACCCAAGGTTGAGAAGGGAAGAGGGTTGACATGTTGTGCGGTTGGCAACCAATGTCACAAAATAATATGCGTATTAATTGTTTAATGAGAAACTAATTTGCTCTGTAAACTTTCATCTAAAGCACAATAAAAATTTTAGAAAAATAAAAAAAATATGTCACCTGGAAAATAGGTCAGAAGAAAATATCCAGAATGAAGTACAGATAGACAGAAGAAAGGAAAAATAGAGAAAAATACATAGAAGACATAGGAAATACAGTGAAATATTCTAACAGATGTATAATATAAAGTCCCACAAGAAAAGGAGAGGAAAAATTAGGCTATATATATATAT
>NW_004443953.1:4363845-4388633 GCF_000243295.1 Trichechus manatus latirostris
ATCTTAAGTGACAACAACAGCACAATTGGAAGAGCGTAGTCAATGTCACTGAACTGTGCATGTAGAAATTTTTGAAATGGTCTATCTTTGGCTATGTGTATTTTCACCAAAAAAAAAAAAAAGGTTGAGAAGTTAGAAGGTTGACATGTTGTGGGGTTGTTAACCAATGTCATAAAATAATATGTGTACTACTGTTTCATTAGAAACTATTTGTTCTGTAAGCCTTCACCTGAAGTACATTTAAAAAAATAAAATTTTTGAGTGCTAAAGTTTCCTGAGACCAAAATGTAAGAACCACTGGGTTAAAAGAAGGGACCCTTTCCTCTGCGGTACTGGAAAACAAAACAAAAAACAAATGCTTCCTCTTTCATTTCTCCATTGGACCACTGGTCACACAGAACATTCATGATGTCACAATCAGGCACTACCCTGGAACCCAAGCAACCTCAAGAATGAGAGAAATCTGAGTGAACAAACTGCTACACACAATCTGTATGTACAGCCCCAACATATTCTTTCCTCTTTTTCTTTTATTGTCGTGAAAATATACATAACACAACATTTGCCAATTCAATATTTTTCATGTGTACAACTCAATGACACTGATTACATCAATCATGTTGTACGACCATCACCAATGTACACTGTCAAATTTTCCATCACCATAAACAGAAACTCAATGTTCATTGCTTAGGTTTTCTTTTTAGATTTTCATCCTACATCTACTCCAAGGCCAAATCAGAGTTATCTTCTCTCAGTTCATGACTCCTAAGAAATTAGGCCCTCTTTCTGATTTTCCAGGCACAATTCCCTATTCGGTGAGACTGCCGACATATTTTGGTGACCTTTATATTTCTGATGTCACTGCCCAGAGGTCTTTTTACATGAGGCTATTTCTCAGAGGTATGGCCTTGTTCTGGAATGGCAAATATATTTCATAACAAGTGGCAACCCAGATAAATTGTTGGCAGCTGGCTGGAACATTGTTTGGGAAGGATTCAGAGGCTCTTTCCAGGTTTAGCAAGACAAATGCCATAATTGATTAGTGGTCTATTCTGAGTGTTAGAAGGAAAAGTGTTTATGTGCTGTGTATTTGTTGACCCTGTGAAATCATTTAGAATCGCTATGGTCAAACAGGTGCAGAGCAAGACAAAAAAAATGTCTAGTCCATGTAAAATTACACAGAAATGTAGTTACTATGATGAATAATAACATGTATCAGCAATAATATCTCCCTCATAAACAAACTCGATCCATTTAAAATATAAGCATAGATTTTAGGATTCAAAGAAACAAAATAAATTTAAACATAAGAATTGCCTTGAGGGTTTGCAATAACATAGCCTGTGTGTCTGAGTATCTGAAAATATTTCTACCTCTAAAATGAACTAGGATAGATGCCAGCTATGCTTGATTTTGGCGCTTTTAGAAACTTGGCCAAAACTTTGTTTCCGAAACAATCTCCTCAGAGCAAAATCTAGGAAGGTGAATTTTACGTATGCCATCTGTGGCTCTTGACAACTTCCAGATGTTGTCACTGCTGCTGCTATAGGGAGGCATCTGCTACAAGTGTTCGATTCCTTTACAACATATCCTCTTGTTGGTGTAGCTGATAATTAATGCACTGAGGAGGAGGAGGAAATGGAAAAAAGGTGAGAAAGAAAATGAAAAAGAAGGAGGATACAACTTCTTCCTGGAGATTAGAGCCAGTCTGATTTTTTCCTTGCTTTGCTGGAAGCACAGATGCTATATATTTTTTAAAATGTGCTTCCATGACTATTAGCTCCAGAGTGACACACCATTGCCTTCGAGGTGATACAAGCTGGCAATGTATTCCTTTAAATCACATTTTGTTGATGAAACTGGAGAAGTTTCAGCTCCTCTGAGAATGAAATCCAAGCACTGACAAGAACACTAACTTGTTCCTTTGCGAATCTGCCTTTTTGTCATTTTGCCTTGGAGTAACACTGTGGAGAAATATACACAGGAAAGCAAGTGACGCCTGGAGCTAATAAATCTAGCTCTAAATACAGCATTGTGAAGGAATCGAAAAAAGCAAAACCAGAAAAGACTAATATAGAATTTGTTCCCTTGGAAACAAAAGAATACTCAGTGCTTTTAGGAAAAAAAAATATAATAAATATATTTGCAACACAATTTCTATCAGAATGTGCTGTACAATGAAATTCTGAAACTATAATCACAAGTGAGGTATAAGGGGGACAGAGTTTTTTAAAACACCAATTACAGGATTTTACAGCTTGCAAAGTATTTACATGATTTGACTACATAGGTCAGACTATAAAGATCATGCACAAATGATAAAGTGATATGAACAGGAAGTGATGGCAAGTTAGCACTTTACTGATGAAGTTAAAGGCCACAGTGAGCAGAACCTTGCTCCCTACCTCATAACAAAATGTAAAAATATCAAAAGGGGCTTTTAAATCCCCTTGTGGAGTAAGAAGAAAAAGAGAAATATAGGAAAGCTAGAAACATACTAAAATAAATTATTAAATAGAGGATTTCATAGGTATTAGGTGAAGAAAATGATGATAATTAGAAACCAACATGAGTTCCTTAAGAGTAAGTCTTGAAAATTTTACCTCATTTCCTTTTAAAAAGATTGGTAAATTTGAATTCTAGAATTTCATAAACAAGTTGGCATTATATGATCTTCTCCTTGAACAAAAGGAGAAATATGGCATTTAAAACAATCATACTCAAAGGTACTTATTAACACCCTTTTTAAAAATAAATACTAGGAGCCCTGATGGTGCAGTGGTTAAGCGCTCAGCTGCTAAACAAAAGGTCAGTGCTTTGAACATACCAGTAATTCCACGGGAGAAAGATGTAGCAGTCTACTTTGTAAAGACTGTAGTCTTGGAAAGCCTATAGGGCAGTTCTACTCTGTCCTATAGGGGCACTATGAGCTGGAATCGACTTGACGGCAACCAGTATAAAAATGAATGAATTGGACTTTAGATGTCTCTAACATCTTCTCCAGCTCTAAAACCTTTTCAATCCAGAATCCTAGTGGATCAGTGTCACCTTCTTATCATAGGAATCTGTCCTTGATTCTCTCTTAATCAATCTTTTTATTAATTTGTATAAAGACATAATCATACTTAACAAATTTGTAGGTAGCAGGTGATGGCTGAAATAACAGCAATGCTGAATGCCAGATTTAATTTTTGAAATAATCTCCACTAATTAGAACAACCTGTTCTTCTCAGTATACCCAGGGCATAGCACAAAGCCTGGCATATAGGAGACCTCAAAACCATTTATTGAAAGAATGAATGGGTCAAAACTAACTAGGTGAAATTTATCAAATAAAATTTATTTGTTCAGGTAAAGAACAGACTAAACCTGGTTTGACAGCAATTTAGATAAACACCAGTCAGATATAGTTCATTACCAGTTTAATTTAAACCACGGGTCCATTTAATAGAAGTATAAAATCTAGGGAAATTAATCTCATTGTCATCTGCTCTAGTCAGACTGTGTAAAAACTATATTCCTCTGGGTTTCACTTTCTAAAATTGTCATTGGAAACTACAGTTCAACAAGAGAAGGTGGCCGGGATATTGAGAGGTCTGGAAAACTTGTCCGATGATATAATCGAGAGATCTGGGATTTTTAACTTAGAAAAAGAAAATAGAAGGGACACACTTCAAATACTGGGAGGGGTGTCACAAGAAAGATACATTAGAGTCATTCTGTGAACCACCCAAAGAAGACTTTGGAAGCTACAAGGAAACAGATCTTCCTTTTGACTAAGAAAGGGATTTCTAACAGTTAGACCTGTCCAAAAACAAATAAGACTACCTTGCAAAGAAGGGAACACTGTAAGTTTTCAAGCAGAGACTAGATAACCTACCAGGGGCTTTGCAGAGAATTTATTGCTGTGTTGGGTAGGACACTAGTATGGATGATTTAAAGAGCCTTTCCTGCCCTAATATTCTACGATTTTATGATCCTTGATGCCTTCCTCAGCATTATCATAATCTCTCTTCATTGACTTATTTTCTTCCAACTTAACACCTGATCATATCTCTGTTCTCCCCCACCCCTTATTTATCTCACTTGCTCATGAAGTAGTCCTACTTTATGAAAACTCACAACTTCTATGCTGTAACAGCCAATGAGCTTCTATTTATTTTTATTCTTCTTGATTCTCTGCAGAGGTATTGTTCACTACCCCTTCCCCTTTCCCTTTTTACTTCCCTTATTTCATTCTAACAATAGTACTTTTTTCCCTTCTATTTCTTCAATTACTTTCATCTCTTTTTCACTGTCTTTTCTTCTCCCCTTTTACCCATGAATCACAGTGATTTCTTAAGGCACTGAGGTTTTCTATGCATAGGTTTTTACTACCATTTTTGATAATGGGATTAAGATAACTTTCAAATTCCTAATTACAAAAGGATAACGTCAGTGATGTAATTAACAATTTCTATGAAGGAACTTTGACATTCCTCTATTTGGCAAATAGTAAAATACTGACTTATTTGATAGCATCCATTTTGTACTTGTTTTATGTTCCTAGTTAAGTTGGGGAAAGTAATTCAAATTTTGTTTTATTTTCTCAGTAGAGAAGGGGGAAATGCTCTAAATTTTGTTAAAAGTTCACCTTGAAGGAACTTCACAATATCTCATTTTATATCACATCAGTGAAACCATCAATCCTCATTACAGATGTTAGGATATTTTACTATTACCCTCCCACTTAAAAATGAGGCTGAGCATGGTGTCACAAATCATGTACCTAATGTAGTCAAAAAAGACCATCAGTCCTTCCTATACATATACATATCAAAATTCGACTTTAGTTTATAGACACAACCAGAGCTTTTAGAAATTTTCTAGAGAACAGAAGTACTATCTCCCAAGTCTACACAAAGCTTGTTCTTGAAAGGAATCTCCCATCTCTTATTAAATAGCTACTGGAGCTGTTTACCATTATTCTATTCATGCACTTTGTTGCTTAATGCTCCTCTACTCTGTATCTGATGTTGGCTAACACTTAAATATCCCTATTCAAATGCTTATTTCCCATTCAAAATAACAAAAATTGCAGTTGGAGTATGTGGTTGCTAGGTGGAAACAATTGCTTTAAATCACATGATCTCAGAGTCTGAACAAATGTGTGTCCTTACATGGGGTCTCCATCAGTCAGAATTGACTTAACCAAAACTAACAACAACAACATCAAAGGTCTAGCCCAGAGCTGTCCAACAGAATTTTCTGCAAAGATGAAAATGCTTTTCTATACTGTCCCATACGATAATCACAAGCCACATGTGGCTACTGAGCACTTGAAAAGTGGTTAGTGCAACTAGACTACATTTTTAATTTAATTTTAATTAATTTAAATAGCTGTATATGGCTAGTGCCTACCTTACTGGACAGCGCAAGTCTAGTATCTAGAAAATACAACCATAAATTATTCTTTTGGTCCTCTTTGTAGGAATAAAGGTAAATGTTATTACCGCACCAAAATGTAATGAGTATGAGCTGTTATCAGTGAATGCAAATATTTTGGTCACTATGAGTTGGAATCAACTTGACAGCAGAGGGTTTGCGTTTTCATAATAACAAACATTTACGGAATATACCAGGTACTGAAATATCAACTGAGATGTTGCAACAAGCGGATGCAGCACTGGAAGTGCTCACTCGTCTATGCCAAGAAATTTGGAAGACAGCTACCTGGCCAATCGACTGAAAGAGATCCATATTTTTGCCTATTCCCAAGAAAGGTGATCCAACCGAAGGCGGAAATTATTGAACAATATGATTAATATCACATGCAAGTAAAATTTTGCTGAAGATCATTCAAAAGCAGCTGCAGCAGTACATGGACAGGCAACTGCCAGAAATTCAGGCCGGACTCAGAAGAGGACATGGAACCAGTGATATCACTGCTGATGTCAGATGGATCCTGGCTGAAAGCGAAGAATACCAGAAAGATATTTACCTGTGTTTTATTGACTATGTAAAGGTATTAGACTGTGTGGAGCATAACAAATTATGAACAACATTGAGAAGAACAGGAATTCCAGAACACTTAATTGTGTTCATGAGCAACTCATACATAGATTAAGAGGTAGTCATTCGAACAGAACAAGGGGATACTGTGTGGTTTTAAAGTCAGGAAAGGTGTGCGTCAGGGTTGCATCCGTTCACTTACCTATTCAATCTGTATACTGAGCATATAATCCGAGCAGCTGGACTATACGAACAAGAACAGGGCCTCAGGATTGGAGGAAGACTCATTAGCAACCTGCATTATGCAGATGACACAACCTTGCTTGCTGAAAGTGAAGACGACTTGAAGCACTTACTGATGAAGATCAAAGACCACAGCCTTTAGTATGGATTACATTTCAATATAAAGAAAGCAAAAATCCTCACAACTGGACCAATAAGCAACATCATGATAAACAGAGAAAAGACTGAAGTTGTCAAGGATTTCATTTTACTTGGATCCACAACCAACACCCATGGAAGTAGCAGTCAAGAAATCAAAAGATCCATTGCATCGGGCAAATCTGTTGCAAAAGACCTCTTTGAAGTGTTAAAAAGCAAAGATGTCACTTGGAGGACTAAGGCATGCCTGACCGAAGCGATGGTGTTTTCAATAGCCTCAAATGCATGCAAACGCTAGACAATGAATAAGGAAGACAGAAAAAGAATTGACGCCTTTGAATTGTGGTGTTGGCGAAGAATGTTGAATACACCATGGACTGCCAAAAGAACAAACAAATCTGTCTTGGAAGAAGTACAGCCAGAATGCTCCTTAGAAGCAAGGATGGCGAGATTATGTCTCACATACTTTGAACATGTTATCAGGGGGGATCAGTCCCTGGAGAAGGACATCATGCTTGGTAAAGTAGAGGGTCAGTGAAAAAGAGGATGATCCTCAATGAGATGGACTGACACAGTGGCTGCAACAATGGGCTCAAGCATAACGATTGCAAGCATGGCACAGGACTGGGTAGTGTTTCCTTCTGTGGTACACAGGGTCGCTATGAGTCAGAACCGAGGGGATGGCACTTAACAAGAACAACCAGGTAGGGTGTTACTCTAAATAGTGAGGAGCATTTAGGAGCTCCCTTAGAAGTTCAGAGACTATTGAGAGATGTAATAAATAAGGAAATGAATTACAATATAATTGTACTTTCTATTGTTGTTCTTGTGTGCCACTGAATGGATTCTGACTCATAGCAACCCTATAAGACAAAGAAAAATCATAGGGTTTCCTAGGCTGTAATCTTTACAGGAGCAGATGGCCAGGTCTTTTCTCCTGCAGAGCCACTGGTGAGTTCCAACTGCCCACATTCCAGTTAGCAGCAGAGTGCTTAACCGTTGCACCACCAGGGCTTCTTTTACTTGCTATTATAGACATCTAAATAAAGAATTGTGGGGCACAGCATATAGAATAACTGTCTGTAGGAGCTAAAAAGAGGTTTCTTTAAAAATTTTATATTTAAGCTGAAATATTGCAAAATAAAAAAATAAACCATTGCCATCTAGTCGATTCTGGCTCATAGTGACCCTACAGGACAGAGCTGCCCCGTAGGGTTTCCAAGGCTGTAATGTTTTTGGATGCAGATTGCCACATCTTTCTCCCATGGAGTGGCTGGTAGGTTCAAACTGCCAACCTTTTGGTTAGCAGCTGAGTGCTTAACCACTGCGCCATCAGGACTCCTCATGGAAAAATAGACGTTACCAAATAAATAGTGGGGAGAGGGAAAGGAAGTGGCCAGGCATTTCAGAAAAGTCTTGGAGTCCTAAAAGGGCTTGGCATGTAAACAGTAAGCAATTCCTCTTGTGTTGTGCTGCAGAGCATGCTGCCTCAAAGTCGGCTCAAGTCTAATTGTGTGGGTCTTACATGGTAAGAAGTTTGGATGTCAAATGGTCCCACAGTACCCTACACTTCCCCTATTGCTTTAATGTTTTACTTCATTGGAGGTGCTTGTTTAATTTTTAAAAATCTACTTCACTCGATTTATCAAATCTTTATAAAGATATCATGTCTGCCTTATGCACCATCGTATTCAATGGCATCTGACAGGGAATCAATAAATATGTTGTTTATCACATTATTTATTTAGAATGAATGTTTCCGTTCCTTCTGAAGCTTGATGCTCTTTGGAACGACACCATTTACCAGTCTTCCCAAGTTAGGACTCTGACTTTGGTATTCCACCTCTTGGTCAGCCATTGCTTTGTCAGACAGCATTGTTGTTTGGTGGCAGTACTTAATAACAAGTACTTGGCTAGGAAACTTAATAGACAAGCACATTTGTGGTGTTGGATTTGAGTCACCCAAGTCAAGGTATTGAGATGGAAAAGGAACTAACTACTCTTCACCAACTCTATCATTAGGGCATATGATTAAAGGAATAATAATAATATATAAAAAGACTAAAGTATAAAAGTAAAAGAGAAAGACACTCTAGAGTGCCTTTATTGATTTCAACATACGGGAACAGAATAACAGTCCCCCTTGACTCCCCCATTTCATCCCTAGCCATGTACACTTATTACCTTATGTTTATATTCCTTCATTATTTGATAAAGGAGTAATCTTCCTCGGTAAGAGAAATACGTAGGGTCTAGAATACATGAGGAACCCTGGTGGTGCAGTGGTTAAGAGCTTGGCTGTTACCCTAAAGGTCGAGGCAGTCTGAATCCACAAGCAGCTCCTTGGAAACCCTGTGGGGCAGTTTTACCCTGTTCTATAGGGTTGCTATGAATTGGAATCAACTTCACAGCAAGTGGTTTGGTTTGGTTTTAGAATACATGAAAGCAATTCTATGACATTTATAGTAACTGAATTACTCATCACTGCCCAAAAAAGAAACAAAAAAGAAAAATCAGAGTAACTATCTTCACTTCTGTTCCCCATAAGGTACGTTACTGTGGGCCCAGTCTTTAACACAATTCTCTATCAAAAGGGAAGATGGAATGCAAATTGCGGACACAGATACATCTCCTACCCCTAAAACCAAAAAAAAAAAAAAAAAAAAAGGCAGAACAAAAAGAAAAGTGATTAATTTAACTATCGCTGCACGGAAACATTAGGGATAATGCAAACAAAGATCTGAAATAACACTTTACTCATCTTACTTACTTTGGACATGTTATCAGGAGGGACCAGTCCCTGGAGAAGGATATCATGCTTGGTAGAGGGTCAAGGAAAAAGAGGAAGGCCCTCAATGGGATGGATTGACAAAGTAGCTGCAACAACGGGCTCAAGCCTAACAATGATTGTGAGGATTGCCCAGGACGGGCAGTTACTTCCTTCTGTTGTACATAGGGTCACTATAAGTCGGCACCTACTGGACAGCACCTAACAACAACTCGACTCCTTTTTTGCATCCCGCCCTCGAATCTCTGGACATCTAGAGACCGCTAGCAGCCAACCAGTCCCAGCTCGCGAGGCCGAGAGCCGGGCTGGGTAGGCGAACTGAGGCACTTCCGGCCCGCCCAACCCGGCACTGAGCCGCGCGCGTGCGGCATCGGTGTACGGAGTCTCTTGTCCCTCCGCGCGTCCCGTTCTGCTTCGCCTCTCCTCCGGCCGACTTTGGGATGACGTGTCTGCAGTTCCTCGGCGACTTGGCGATCGGGCCGTGATGGCGGACGCCTGGGAAGAGATCAGGCGGTTGGCGGCTGATTTCCAGCGGGCGCAATTCGCTGAGGCCACGCAGAGGTGCCCGACCCTTCCTATCCATAGTGGAGCCCCAAATAGGACCTGGGCGGACACGCCGGGATCTGGGGCCGCAGACTCTTGACCCCGGACCTTCCCAGCCTCTGTTGCCGCTCCCTCCTCCCCGAGGCTGATCGAGGTTCCGAGTCCAGTTCTTGGCGGGGTATCCCGCATCCCATCTCGCTCCGGCGCCCCTCATCCTTTCCAGCCAGGTGTTGGAGATCGCCGCCCCCAGGGATGACTTCAGGCTATGTCTATTGAGTGCCCCTTTGGCCCCTCCTCACCCACCCGCCACCAAGTCACTGTGGCATCATTGCCTAATATACACCTCCTGATCTAGACGTTTGAGGACAGACTAAGATTGAAAGAAGAGCAAACAAACAAAACAAAACCTGTTGGTGTCGAGTGGAGTCCAACTCATAGTGACCCTATAGGACAGGGTAGAACTACCCCATAGGGTTAATGATGAGCAGCTGGTGGATTCGAACTGCTGACCTTTTGGTTTTAGCAGTCTGGTTCTTAACCACTGCACTACCAGTGCACCTGAAAGAAGAGGCTGACCCGAAATACAGTACTTTGCAAATACTACGTTGACCCTTTAATATTTTTACCTTTTTGTCTATCTTATGTTTTAGACCAGACCTTTGTCCCATCTGTTAGTTTTAGGGACTCCAGAGCACTAACATTACCTACAAACCCACTGACTTTTGGGGAATGCGTCTGGAACACCGTAACTCTGCTGTGTAATATTACAGAACGTATATGTATAACGGTAATAGAATCCTTTTTATACAGGTTATTTTTTGCCTGCAGTGTTTTTATTCCTTAGTCCCTTAATGCGTGCTTTGTAGCATTGAGTGCACACTAGGGCACAATCAGTGCTTGGGTAACTAACAAAAGCAGTTACAGTATTATTAGGTCAGATCCCCTGCCAGCTTATAGACCAAGGGTGTGAGTGAGGAAGTTGTCCACTTTAATTTAAAAGAAAATTCTGGTTTTTGCTAAAGTTAAACTGAAAAGTAAAAGTAGGACAGGTTTTTTTCCTGTCTAAATTATATGTCCTCAATTTTCTATTCAGGTTTGAAGACTGGAAGCAGACGTAAAAAGAAAGGGCAAATTTGAAATTTGTAATAGAATGATGTGTACCTATTAAGTAAATGATTTAAGTGCATGTAAACATGCTTACTTCCAAGAGATGTTTAAAAAAAAGAAAAACTTTTCAATTAATATTGTTATGCTAATGAAAGATACATATTTAATAATGTATCTTAGTGACTCTTTGTCCAAACTGTTTTAAAAGCCTGTTTTCATACATTCTGACAATTTTATTGCACACCAAATGTATCAATGCAATTTTTAAAACCTTATGTCTCTCATTTCCCTTAGATTGTCAGAACGAAACTGCATTGAGATTGTAAATAAATTAATTGCTCAGAAACAGCTAGAGGTAGTTCACACACTTGATGGGAAGGAATATATTACTCCAGCCCAAATTAGTAAAGAAATGAAAGATGAGCTACATGTTCGGGGTGGTAAGTAATTCCTTATTTTTTTTCCTTCTGGTTTTTGTGAAAGAAAAAAAAAAAATAACATCTTAATACCATGACTAATAATAAATTATTTGTAAATTATAGGATATCATTCTCATTTAATATGACAGCTTTAATACTTCTACTAGGTTAGAGCAAAAAATGTTTGGATAATTTAAATGAACTTAAATGACACTATACAAAATTATATTTTTTGTTATTTTTAGCTATGTTTATGTGAATTAATTGTCTATTTGCTTTCATAATTCATTAATTTATTGCATATTCTTTGTAGAAGAGGGACTATGCCTGTTAAAATTTATATCTGTTGGAATTTACAATTTTTGACTGATGTGTACTTTTACATGAGTTTAAATAAATGATTTTGCCTTTTCTATTAAAGGTCGAGTAAACATTGTTGATCTACAACAGGTAATTTTTAAATTTATAAAATTTCACATTGTTTTTTCAGTTTTTCAATACTGTGAGTTCTTTCAGTGCCTTTAAAAAGTGTTCACTAATACTGGTAGCATATTTTATGTAATATTTGTGAAGAAATAGTTATATAACCCTCGCTGATACATTGAACCAGTTTAATAAGTTTTTTTCTCTGTCGACTTATTCTTTATTCTTTTCCAAATATCATTTTATGTAATTGTAAGATTTATGTAATTTTAGGGGGAATCACTAGATTTTCATGTTTACATGGTTTTAGTATGTGGAAGTACTAGAGAAATATAAAAAACTAGAAAATATTTTCAAAAAATTTAAATGCACATGTCATCACCAAGGTATGCTATAAACAAGAAGACTGGCAAATTTTGTGTGAAATAATACCTGTTACATGAAAATGTAACGTATTACTTAATATAAACTTTGCTGGCAAATAGAAGCATAAGTGTTCAGAATTAAAAGTAAATATATAGTAAGTCTGTAATTTTTTGACTGAAGCTTTTACAATATTTCAAGTCAATTTGAACTTCACATCAAAGAATAAGGGTATTAAATTTTTATTAAGTATGGTTCTAAGTGTAATTTAGAACTTAACAATATGAACCTATTGCTAACAATTTGTATATATTTTCCAGGTTATTAATGTGGACTTGACTCATATTGAAAATAGAATTGGTGACATTATTAAATCAGAAAAACAGGTTCAGCTAGTGTTGGGACAACTGATAGATGAGTAAGTACAATATTTAGGAGCACTTTGTTGTTTTTCTTTTATCCTTTTCTTTAATAGTGTTTATATTTAAATGGAGACCAATTGTGACCAGTTAGGCACTTTTTAGAACTCCTATAATACTGATTTTTATTATAAACATCATTCTACTTAAAAAGTAAGTGTTTAATTATGTCGAATACTTGAATGTGGTATAAACTGATATTTTTTCTATTATCTTAAAGCAACAAAATACATAATTTATGCAATCTTTTCTATAGGACTTTATCTCTGAAACCAAATTTGGTCTAAATAGTATTACTGAAACATGACTGTAAAATTATCACTGTTAAAAATATCCCAGCGTTTGTCTTTTGATAATTGTCAGATTATGAATAACGAATGGTATTTACCTACACAGATCCTTTAAATTTCAGAAAGTGGGAAATGTATATTCCTTTTGGGACATACATTATGGCAACATAAATGTAAAAGAGAAAGTAGAAAAAAAAGATATTCCTAATTGTCTTTTATTTTCTTTCTTTTTTAATATTAGGAACTATTTGGATCGGTTAGCAGAAGAGGTAAATGATAAATTGCAAGAAAGTGGTCAGGTAACCATATCAGAACTGTGTAAAACCTATGACCTTCCTGGAAACTTTCTGACACAGGTATTTTTCTTCATAGTTTAATGTGTCTTTTTAGATACATAAAGAATTGTAATGGAAGAGAGAAATTAGACTCTCTTTAGTTAATTAATTTCTTGCAAGTGTTTTAATATTGATGTTATAGCAGTATAGTATTTTGAGATACTTTTTGAACCTTGGTGTCTCTGATTACACTGTGTGAAAATGATTACAATCTTCGTGAACCCAGAGAAACCCTAAAAACAATGAATAGATTCTAAGCTCTTGATACAATAGTAAGTATGCCATAAGTGCATGGGTTTATTTAGTGCTTCTGATATCAGCTGTACAGAAACTGCATCCGGGATACTTACAGTTCTGATTGTTCAGTTGTATTTTGAGACCTAACTAATGAAGATTATGATTTAGAATAGTGGTTCTCAACTGGTGGCGATTTTGCCCCTCAGGAAACTTCTGGCAATGTTTGGAGACATTTTTGGTTGTTAAGCTAGGGAGGGAAGGGGATGCTACTGGCATCTAGTGGGTAGAGACCAGGGATGCTGCTAAACATCCTACAATGCACAGGATATACACCCCTGCCCCCCACCTGAAACACACACAATAAAGAATTATCTGGCCCAAAAGTGTTAACAGTGCTGAGATTGACAAACCCTGATTAAGAGGGTTTTTTTGATACTGCTTTTTTTCCTTCTTTAAACTGTCAGTATAATAGTAAGAACAACCAAGGAATTTTACATATTCTCTTACCTTTAGGTACTTGGGCCAATACTCAAACATCTTTGGTTTACAGTGTAATAACAGTGTTGCCTAAAATAGAGGCTATTTCCTCGTTTGTTCTGTTTTTTCTTAAAGTAGATTGACATTTTAGGATTATAGAAGTCTGTCTGGTGCAATGGAAAGGGCATGGACTTTGGGGTTAAATACACCTTGATTTGAATCCAGGATGTGCAGCTTACCTTATTTCATCTTCTTGGCGCTTCAGATTACATATCTGGAAAATGGAAATAACTATGCTTTTGCATAGACTTTAATGAAGTTCTATGTATATGGTATATTTGGTGAAATATCTGGCACAAAGACGATGATTGTTTTGTACTTCCTGAAACTAATAAGTGAAAAGCCAAATCTCTTTATAGGAATATTTTACTTTAAGAAAATCCAGGTTACAAAGTTTATCAAACTATGATTGTATGAGATTAGTTTATAATACAAATGGATTTATTCACCCACTTTTTAAGCGTGAACTCCCATAATTGCATTTAAAATACTATTTAAGGTATAACTAGTATGTTTTACATGGCATTTCAGAAACTTAAATTCTATTTTATACAAGCAAGCGTATGTTAATTACTGCAAGTGAAAAAAAATTTTAAAGCACCTTTACAAAGTAAAAGTGAATTTTACCAGATCAGATCCATATGATTTCTTATAAAACTGTGCTTCTGAGTACGTTTTGGAAATACGTACTTTCTTAATATTTTTCAGTTTTAATTTTTCTGAATATTACAGTCACCATTTTATATACAGATTATATTCTAAAAGCTCATTAAGAAGTTGTTTGAAAGGCACTTTTCTGTATTATATAATTATCAGCTGAGCTGACACAAATAGATTTAACTCATATTGGGATGTGAAATATATCCAGTCTTATTTCAGATGTACCTACCTCTAGTCGTAGTGTAGTTGTGGAGAAATATTTTCTTGAGTTTCAAAGCAGATGGTCAAGAAACCTCTCTTCTTGCCATAGAATGGGGAGCCAGACTGTCCACCAGTGTAGATCTTCTGATCACAAATAGCTCGTTGATATTTGTATCATGGAAGATAACTTTCCAGGTCTTACATTTCCCCAAGTTTTGAGGAATCTTCAAAGAAAATTTATTTCTCTTCATCAGTGCTAGAAACTCTAGACAGAGTCTTCTCTGAAACCCATTAGTATATCTTGGCTGTATATGTTGGGAACCGCCTATATCTAGAAAACTGATTAATCAGTTGACTTTATTTTGCATTGGAAATAGCCCTTCTTACCAAGTAGCTAAGCCTTTTAACATATTAGCCATTTGACTCATTCATTTCTTGATCTCTGCCAGGAGATAATGAAATTTCCTAGCTCCTGAATCTTTTAGCTTGCATTATTTCTTGAATTTATGCTTGTTGAAATTTCTCAATTACATAATGTAACAGCATGCAGAATGATTTTAGCATAATTATACATTGCATGTGTGTAATTTTATTCTTTCAGATTAATAAAATTTTACATTTTACTCCTAGGCACTAACTCAGCGACTAGGTAGAATTATTAATGGACACATTGATCTTGATAACAGAGGAGTGATTTTTACTGAAGCTTTTGTAGCTCGACATAAAGCACGCGTCCGTGGACTCTTCAGTGCTATTACCCGGTAAGCGTATTTTAAAGCATATATATATTTTACATATCTTGGATGGTGGTTTGCAATCCTTTTTTTCTAATGGGTGAATTTTTTTTTTTTTTTTAAACAATATCTCATTCAGGACCCCAGTTTATTAAACAGATAGAAAGGGAGCTTTTGTGAAATGGGATGACTACATGCTCACTCTCTCCAACTCTTATCCCCTTCCCTACCTTCCCTACCTTTATGACCCTGGATGCTTCTGCCAAATGTAGTTTAAAAACTGCTTCTGATATCAGTATATTAAGGTCACCCTGGAATGATGGAAAGAGCATGCAGTTTAAAGTCAGAAGACCTGAACATGGGTCATAGTTCTGTCACATAGTAAGTGTGTGACCTTGACCAGGTAAGTCAGTCACAACCTCTTTGGGCCTCAGATTCTTCATCTGTAAAAGGTGATTTTAGGACCCTTTTTACCAGATAAGGAGCCCTGGTGGTACAGTGGGTAAAGCACTTGGCTGCTAACCAGAAGGTCAGTGGTTCAGACCCACCAGCCATTCCACAGGACAAAGATATGGCAGTCTGCTTCCACAAAGATTTACAGCCTTAGAAACCCTCTGGGACAGTTCTACTCTGTCCTGTAGGGTTGCTATGAGTCAGAATTGACTTCACATCAATTTTGTTTGTTTTTTTAACTAAATAACATTCTATAATTCTATTGAATAACAGTGTTATTTTTAAAACGCATTAACTTGTCTAAAATAAGAATTTCTGAAACGCTTGGATCTGTGTGACAAGCTCAACTGTAGATTTCAGAAGACTGCATTTTCGATTATCTTTTTTCATGTCATCAATTTATCTAGTAGCTTCATGTCCCACTGGCAATTAATTATGTACAGATTTCTCCCATCTTAAAACAGACAGACCTTCCTAAACCCATATTCCATTCCAGCTACCACTGTTTGTTCTTTTCCTTAACAGTTAACCTTCTCAGGAATTGACATTTTCATTCACCTCTCAATTTTATTTTCCATGATTGCTCAACTGATCCATTTGACTTCTACCACTGACATAGCAATGAGTAAATATCATTAAATCTCGTGGACAATTGGTGACTTTTTAGCAGCATTTAACTCCAATTACATCTTCTGGAAGTGCTCTCTTCCCTTTTCTCTTTTTTAAACACCACACTTCTGGCTTTTCCTCCTTTCACTAGCCTTAAAAGTTTTTTGTCAGGCCATCTTTTCTTCTCAGTCCTACAGTGTCTTCCTAGATAATGTCACCTGTCTTTTAAATTTCAGACTCATGCTATACTATCTACACAGCGTCTCTACCTACTAAATATTTCACAACTGCCTAAAATTCAACATACTTAAGATAATTCATCATCTCTGGACCCCTCCACCTGAATTTATTCATCCTTTTGTGTTCCCATTATCAGTAAATGTTATCATGCACTTGTTTTTGCCAGAAAGCTAAAAGTCATCCTTTATGCCATCTTCTCCCTCACCTCTCCCTCCTTCTAGAACCCTAAGTCTTCTGAATTCCGTATTCTAAATATTTATGTAATTTTTACTTCTCTGACATCACTATTGCCACTACACCAGTCCATTTTTCACCTGGACTCTTTCAGTAGCTTTCTAACCAGTCTCTGTTCTACTCTTACCATCTTCCGGTTACTTATTATATTGCCGGCACAGTGATTTCTTTTTGTCATTCCCCAAACCACCCAATACATGCCAAGAACTGAGGGTACAAAAATAAGTAACAGAAATTCTGCCTTCAAAGACAGATATCCTACCTTTGAAGACCTAGTAGGTCTAGAAGGGAGAGCTTGCAGCCTAATGCAACAAATTTCTTCTTTCTTTCTTTCCTTCTTTTCTCTCTCCCTCCCTCCCTTCCTTCTCCTTCTGTCTTAGTTATCTACTAAAAAACCAAGTCCACTGCTGTTGAGTCAATTCCAACTCGTAGTGACATGATAGGACAGAGTAGAGCTGCCCCATAGGATTTCCAAGGAGCAGCTGGTGGATTGGAACTGAGCTCTTAACCACTGCTGGTGCTGCTATAACAGAAATACCACAAGTGGGTGGCTTTAACAAAAAGAAATTTATTTTCTCACAGGAGGCTAGAAGTCCAAATTCAGGGTGCCGGCTCTAGGGGAAGGCTTTCTCTCTCTGGCTCTGGAGATGGCCTTGTCACTTTTGAGGTTTTGCTCCTGCGCAGTCTTTTTGTAACTTGGCATCTCTCTCTACTCTCATTTCTGCTTGCTTCTCTATGCCTAATCTACTTTCTAAATTTTAAAAGAGATTTTGACTCAAGACACACCCTCCACTAATACACCTCTTAACATAACAAAGAAAAGCCATTCCCAAATGTGATTATAACAACAGATATAGGGGTTGTGATTTATAACATGTATTTGGGGGGCACAATTCTAAACTTCTTTCTTTCTTTCCTTCCTTCCACAATCTCAAACCTACAGAAAAATTGCAAGTGTAGTACAATACTTTTTTTTCCCTGACCTATTAGTTGGTGACATAATGTTCCATCACAAGTATTTTAGTCTGTATTCCCTGCAAACAAGGGCATTGTCTTATATAACTGTAATACAAACATTAAAATCAGGAAATTAACATTGGTACATTACTTCCGTCCAATCCTGAGATCCCATTCATTTTTTGCCAGTTGTTTCAGTAACGTCCTTCATAGACAAAGGATCCAGCACAGAACCATATATTGTGCTTAATTGCGCTCCTTAGTCTCCTTTAATCTGGTATTTCTCAGTCTTTCCTTGAATCTCATGACCTTGACACTTAAGAAGATCACAGGCCAGTTATTGTGTAGAGTGTTCAGTTTTGCTTGTCTGCTATTGTTTCTTGCTGATATTCAGATTTTGCCTCTCTGACAGGAATATCACAGAAGTGACACTATGTTCTTGTCATTGAATCCTGACAAGAGACAAACATTTTAGATTTTTTCCAATCACTGATTATTTGCTTTGTGATCACTTAATAAGGAGGTGCCTGCCAGGTTTCTCATAAAACTACTCTTTTTCCCATCATAATTAATAAATATTTCAGGATACAGTATTTTGGTACCGTGAAAATTATACTGTTCTACATCAAACTTTTATTTATTTAGATCACTGTGGACTCATGCATCCCTGTTTTATTCATTGGGTTATAACTTACCATTGTCATTATCTAGATTTTCAAATTGATTCTGATTTAGCCAGTGGGAATGCCTTTACCTAGCTTCTGTGTTCTTTTAACATGTCACCATTATTCTTGAAGCACTTCCTTACTTTCTGGCATGATAAGATGTTCCAGGCTCAGCTCACACTTCCTCTGTTCCAGCCCTGGAATCAGCCATTTTTCTAAGGAACCCTAGTTCCTCTTAGAGAACGGTATTTAGAAACCACAATCTGGGTACTACTTTGCTCATTGTTGTTTGCTCAATGTTCCCGGGTCCTGTCCGTAGACAAGCCAGGAAATAAACACACACAGACATATATATGCCTTTTTATCTGTATTTCTCTATGGAGTCCCTGGATGGCACAGTTAAGCGCTCAGCTACTAGCCAAAATGTTAGTGGTTTGAAATCCACCCAGAAGCATCTTGGAAGACAGGCCTAGCAATCTGCTTACAGAAAGATCCCTATGGAGCAGTTCTACTCTGCATACACAGGGTCACCATGAGTTGGAATTGACCACAGCTAACAACAGCAATTATTTGTCTATAGCTTGTTATTTCTGTTTCTGTATATTTGTATATCTTTGTTCATTGAAAACCATGAGTTTCTACTGGTACTTCCAATTCCAGTCCAACACCATAAGCTTCATTCTCATTTTCTCCTTTTCTATATATGTAAGTCTTTTCTCTGGCTGAGAAACCTAGCCCCCATAATCTTATTGTATTTACTTATTTGATTTATCTCCCTTTATGTGACTGATCTCCCATTACTGCTGCAGTCTCCTTCTCCACATCGATACCCTTCTTATTCCATGTACCCTGTGACATCCTGCACCAGATTGCTCTCCTAACACAAGAAAAGGTGATTGTTTCTGGGGAGAGGAACTAGGTGGCTAAGTGATAGGAATAGAAGGAGATTCACTTTTTCACTGCACATCATTTTGTAACTTTTTTGTACCTGGTGCATATATTAATTAGTTAAAAACTAAAAGTACATTTTCCCTATTGACAAATATTTATCTTTTTTTGTTGACTAATTATTGTAGCAAGTATAACTTTCAGCAAGATCAGCAAATGGTGTTTTTCTGACTCATAGTAGCCTTGAGTTCCTCTGCATGGAAGTGCTATCAAATCATGAGAGAAAACAAGTTCTGAGCTTCAAAAGATGCTGCTAGGCTGTGTGGCTTTCAGGTGGTCCCATTTAATGCATTGTATCTTCATATAGCTAAGGTTTGCCTCCTAAAACTAAGGAACCACCCCATATGGATTTACTTCAGAGAAAACACTTGCATGTATGATCATAAAAGAGTTTCTGTTTATTATTATCATAAGTAGCCTAGAAGAAGAGCAAGAAGTAGGTGAGAAGAGCAAGGTTTGTACTAAATTATGTTATATCCAAGTTGAAATAAAAATTCAGCAAAGTTTCATTGTACCAAAAAAAAAAGTAAGAATTTTATACAATTCCGTTCAGCATTTATTGAACACCCACAATAAGTTGTGCATCCAGAAACTTTAAAAAGAAAATGCCTGTCAGGGAGCCCTCTACTTTTTTGTAGGGATGTGTTCTGATAGAAGGGAACAGAAAACACATAGGCAAAAAAATGAAACATGAGAATTTTTTAATAGTTATAAGTTAAACAGAGGTGAGTAAACCTCACAGAGCACCTACACAAGTTGGTTTTGGGGTTCCAGATGATTTAGCTAAAAGATTGGTAAAACAGTTTAATAGAAAACAAACTGACCCACATAAAGAATTTGGTAAAAATAATAACGTAGCCAAAATTCCCCAAATACAGGGATTTGAAGTATTTATTTCAGACGACCATTTCTACTCTCCAATTTTTTATAGAGAACATTTACAGCATCCTAGTAAGTCAATACTAGGGGCTTGTTTAGTTGGAATACCTAAAAGTCTTTCACTAATATGCATACAAGTGAAAACATAGACAAACCTAAACCAGAGGGCAGGCATAATTGGCTTCAAATAAGCTAAGCAGAAAAGAAAATTATAGTTGGGAAATAAAAAAAAATTCTAGATCCTTTTTTAGTTTCCTTTAGTTTCTTTTTTTTAATTATTATAAAAGAAATGTACTTATAGGCATCTACCCAAAGGAAATGAAAACATATTTCCACAGAAAGGCAGGAATGTCCACAGCAGCATTATTCATGACAGTTCCATATTAGAAACAGTCCAAATATCCATCAAGTGATGAGTGGGTAAACAAATGTGATATATCCATAAAATGAAACGTTATTCAGCAACAGAAAAAAACTAACTACTGATACATGGGTCACAGTGAATGAACCTGAAAAACATTATGCTAAGTGAAAGAAGCCAGACAGAAGAGACCACATATTGATTTCATTTATATGGAATGTCTAGAAAGGCGAATTAATAGAGAGAAAGCAGATCAGTGGTTGTCTGGGTCTAGGGGTAGCAGTAGGAATTAACTGCAGACAGGTATGCGGGAACTTTCTGGGGTGATGGAAATGTTCTAAAACAGGATTGTAGTGATGATAGCACAACTCTATAAATTTATTAAGATCATGGAATTGAATTTTATAATTTTATGAATTTGAATATAATTGAATTTTATGGTGTTTAAAATTATAACTCATTAAAGCTGTTTTAAAAAGAAATGCATAGTCATCCTTCCCAGGCATCCACTCTAATTTAGGAGTATACCTTTCCAGATTCCTTTCAGTGCATATATAATTTCATTTTTCTTCAAAATGGAATCATACATATTTAACATTGACCTGAATATTCCCAGGTGAGGCAAGAACCTCCCAGATAGATAGAACAGAATGAAGAAAAACAAATAGACAGTAAAGGGCAGACTAAATAGTCAAGTATCACTAAATCTGAGGTGAAAATTTGCTGGAATGGCAAAGTAAATTGATCTTGGATTGGGAAAATAGGTAATTTCCCTGGTGTTTCAGTAGCTTAATTCTGATAAGGGTTAAACTTTGGTGCAGTTTTTTATTTCAGTTTTCCTTTTACATTAATTGGTGTTTTTCACAAACTGTATCCTAGTTATTGTTTTTTTAATTCATAAATATGTGTAAACTGTACAATGAGTAAGAGGTTTTTTGTTTTCCTTTTTCCTACCCATAAAGCCCTACAGCAGTAAATCCTTTGATTTCAAAATATGGATTTCAGGAACAGCTCCTTTACTGTGAGTTTGCTTAAGTTATATGTCATACTTAATTAGCTACTGAATCACTGTTAATTGTAAAACTTATTAATTTTAATGTTTTTCCCTCTATTTGTCTTAAAACTTGATATAACTAAATTATTTCCAGGTTTCAAAAAGTTTTTATATACCAGTTATGTCTGTTTTACCCATGAAGCATTTAGTATTGGCTGCCCCCAGAAGAATGGAATGGAAAAAAAAAACTATATAAATGCATATAGTGTACTGTTATGTATATACATATATAGAAGGATTTTAAAAAATTGGGAGATTAAGAATAATTTTTTGTATCTAGCTTTTCACTGTATTTTCTAGTATGAAAGTACGTATTTAATATACGCATACCTCAGAGATATTGCAGGTTGAGTTACAGGCCACCTCAATAAAGCAAGTATCATGAAAAGCGAGGCACACAAATTTTTTGGTTTCCCAGTGCATATAAAAGTTATGTTTACACTATACTGTAGTCTATTAAGTGTGCAGTAGCATTATGTCTAACAACACAAGGTATATACATTAATTAAAAAATAGTTCATTGATAAAAAATGCTAACCATCATCTGAGCTGTCAGCGAGTTTCACTTTGCTGGTGAAAGGTCTTGCCTCGATATTGATGCGTGCTGACTGATCAGGGTGGTGGTTGCTGAAGGTTGAGGTGGCTATGGCAATTTCTTAAAATAAGACAGCAATGAAGTTTGCCACGTCAATTGACTCTTCATTTCATGAAACATTTCTCTGTAGCACTTGATACTGTTTGATAGCATTTTACCCACAGTAGAACTTCTTTCAGAATTGGAGTCAGTCTTCACAAGCTCTGCCACTGCTCTATTGACTAAGTTTATGTAATATTCTAAATCCTTTGTTGTCATTTCAGTAGTGTTCACAGCATCTTCACCAGGAGTAGATTTCCATCTCAAGAAACCACTTTCTTTGCTCACCACAAGAAGCAACTCCTTATCTGCTAAAGTTATATCATGAGATTGCAGCAATTCAGTCACATTTTTAGGCTCCCTTTCTAGTTCTCTTGCTATTTCCACCACATCTGCACATCTAGTTCTCTTGCTATTTCTACTTCCTCCACTGAAGTCTTGAACTCCTCAAAGTCATCGATGAGGGTTGGAATCAACTTCTTCCAAACTCCTGTTAAGGTTGATATTTTGACTTCCTCCCATAAACCACAAATGTTCTTAATGGCATCTAAAATGGTGAATCCTTTTCAGAAAGTTTTCAACTTTAACTTTGCCCAGATGCATCAGAGGAATCACTATCTGTGGCAGCTATAAAACCAAAAACCAAACCCGTTGCCATCGAGTCGATTCCAACTCATAGCCTTACAAAATGTATTTCTTAAATAATAAGACTTGAGAGTCAAAATTACTCCTTGATCCATGGGCTGCAAAATGAATGGTGTGTTAGCAGGCATGAAAACATTAATCTCCTTGTACCTTTCCATCAGAGATCTTGGGTGACCAGGTATATTGTCAATGAGCAGTAATCTTTTGAAAGGGATCTTTTTTTCTGAGTGGTAGGTCTCAACAGTGGGCTTAAAATATTCAGTAAACTATGTTGTAAACAGATGTGCTGTGATCCAGGCTTTGTTGTTGCCTTTAGAGAGCACAGGCAGAATAGATTTAGCATAATTCTCAAGAGCCCTAGGATTTTCAGAATGTTAAATGAGCATTAGCTTCAACTTAAAGTCACCAGCTGCATTAGCCCCTAACAAGAGAGTCAGCCTGTCCTTTGAAGCTTTGAGGCCAGGCATTGACTTCTCCTCTCTAGCTGTGAAAGTCCTAAATGGCATCTTCTTCCAATATAAGGCTATTTCATCTGCATTGAAAATCTGTTGTTCAGTGTAGCCACCTTCATCAATTATCGTAGCTAAATCTTCTAGACAACTTGCTGCAGCTTCTACCTGAGCACTAGCTGCTTCACCTTGCACTTTTATGTTATAGAGATGGCTTCTTTCCTTAAACCTCATGAACCAACCTCTGCTAACTTCAATTTTTTTTTGGCAGCTTCCTCACCTCTCTCAGCCTTCATAGAATTGAAGAGAGTTAGGACCTTGCTCTGGTTTAGGTTTTGGCTTAAGGGAATGTTGTGTCTGGTTTGATCTTCTATCCAGACCACTAAAACTTTCTCCATATCAGCAATAAGGCTGTTTCACTTTCTTATCATTTCGTGTGTTCACTGGAATAGCACTTTTAATTTCCTTCAAGAAATTTTTCTTTGCTTTCACAACTTGGCTAATGGTTTGGCGCAAGAGGCCTGGCTTACAGCCTATCTTGGCTGTCGGCATGCCTGCCTCACTAAGCTTAATCATTTGTAGCTTTTAATTTAAAGTGAGAGACGTGGGACTCTTCCTTTCACTTAAACACTTAGAGGCCATTGTAGGGTTATTAATTGGCCTAATTTCAATATTATCATGTCTAAGGGAATAGGGAGGCCCAAGGAGAGGAAGAGAAATGGGGGAACGGCCGGTCAGTGGAGCAGTCAGAACACACACATCTATCGATGGCTTGCCATCTTATATGGGTGCAGTTCGTGGAGCCCCAAAACAGTTACGATAGTAATGTCAAAGATCACTGATCACAGATCACCATAACAGATATAATAATAATAATAAAGTTTGAAATACTGTGAGAATGACAAGAATGTGACACAGAAACATGAAGTGAGCACATGCTGTTGGAAAAATGGCGCCGATAGACATGCTCAATGCGAGAGTTGCCACAAACCTTCAATTTTTAGAAAAAAATGCACTATCTGCAGAGCGCAGCGCAATAAAATGAGGTATGCCTGTACTAAAAAATTTTTTACTAAGCATTTATAGCAATAAAAATATACACTCAGCATTCAAGCAACATAGTAGTATCCCCAAAATAATCTTGGTTTATTGTATTTTTCAGTATGTGTTATGAAGCTCTTAGAGGTTTGGGTTCTTTTGATTTTTTTTTTTTTTTTTTTTTTTTTTTT
>NW_004443953.1:4388733-4426223 GCF_000243295.1 Trichechus manatus latirostris
TTTTTTTTAAGCTTTTCTGGAAGTATCCCTCGTGGCGTAATAGATAAGAGCGTGGCTGCTAACCGAAAGGTGGGCAGTTCGAACCCACAATCCAATAGCAGAAGAAAAGACTTGGTGGTCTGCTCCCATAAAGATTACAGCCTAGGAAACCCTATGGAGCAGTTCTACCCTGTCCTATAGGGTTGCTGTGAATCAGAATCGACTTGATGGCAAACTCCAACAACAACAAGCTTTTCTGAGATAATTTTTAAAAACAACAACTTAATCTTTTAACTAATGTATCTGTGCAAATGTAAAAACTAAAATGAAGAATGGAAAAAAGTACAAGCACAGAATCAAAAATCAATTTTCATTAACTTTTTTTTCAGAATATGGACATTAAATTGAAAGTACAAACTTTCAATTTAAAACATTAAAAATTAAAATGTTACTATTCTCCTTTCATGGATGAGAAAATGAAGGCATAAGGAAGTTAAATGGTTTAGCCAGTGTTTCATAACTTAGGAAGTTACAAAGTTGAGGTTTGGATTTAAGCTGTTTGGCTTCAGAACCCATCCTCTTAATCACTGCGTTATACTTCTCTTATAGTAGAATTGAAGTGCATTGGTTCAGTTTAAACAATGGAAATATAATAACTTATAAAAATATTCATGGTTTTATTTTATGTTGCTGATTCTAATATAATCCAGATGTCTTGCTTTGTCTAAATACTAGAAAATTGAACTTGATAACACTAGTGACGGCATGTTATCCATCCCCAAAATGTTTGGTCACCCACTTTAAGAAAAATGAGATAAATAATGGTATGCTGTTTTTTTTCCACAATTAATCCAACTAAAAAATTCAGTATGTTAATGTTTACTAGTTTGAGTTGCAACTTTAGCACCTATAGCCAGTTACCAAAATTTCCCTGAATTTATGACCTGTGTGTTCTCATAAATGGCAAGAAAGTTTTGACTAAAATATAATGTCTTCATTTATGCTCCTAAACTTTAATTTGCTTTTTAAAAGGGTAGAAATTTCTAAATTATGAAGTAAAGTAGTTTACATTTTGAGATTTATGCCTGCTCTGATTTATTTGTATTTGTGCGGTTTTGTTTTAAGCTGTGCTTGAGGAGCTGGTTACTAGTGGACGCTTGAGAGGCACCGTGGTTGGTGGGAGACAGGATAAAGCAGTGTTTGTCCCTGACATCTACTCCAGAACACAGAGTACTTGGGTGGATTCCTTTTTCAGGCAAAATGGCTATCTAGGTAACTATTTTGCTTTTGTGTGAAACTAAAACGTATTTCTAACACTAAACACATTCTTAGAAAATATTATACTAGCCCGGAAGTCCACACCCACTTTATTTACTGTTGGCCAGCAGATTATAACGGTTCCCTTTGAGTGTAAAGGTAGTCATACTGCGGGTTTTCACGGGTCTTGGAAAAAGCTTGAAAAAGCTGTTAGGTAGAAAGGCCAAAAGCTGGTATTGATTATTACCAATTTTCCAGTGATAATAAGGTATACCACTATAACTTTATGTATTTTTAATTCGTATAAGTTAATTATAGTTAATACTTCTTGTATTTTATGAAAATGCCCAGTTTTTCTATTATATAATCTTAGAAATATTTTATTTATTATCGGTTTTTCAGTGTTCATTTTTATTAGTTACTCAGAACTTCATAAACATTTGAAGTTATTCTAAATCCTGTTTCTGTGGTTCTGCTGTCATTTCGATAAAGTTGATTGAATTTAGTCATTAAAAAATTAGCAAAAAAAATACGTGCAGATCACTTATTTTAATCAACTTCATAACCCAAGTCAAACTACGTAACAGATTAGTTGCTTTGTCAGTAATCATTAGCATAAGTCATTAGTATGTTCAAACAATTTAAATATTTTTAGATACCAGCCTTTGCTTATATTTTCTTCATCTTTTATAATATACTTTCCAGTTTCTTCAACCAACGTAGACTTGGATTAGAATTTTCTTATAACTAATTTTCTTGAGGATGATTACTTGGAGGAGATAGATACCTTTAATAACCTTAATGGCTGGAATTTTAAGTCCTTATGTTTTACTTTTGTTTATATGCTGCAACTTTTTCTAGTTTAAATTAGACTGGGAATTAAACTTTGTCCTTAATTGTCTGATAAAACATTTTGAAAAATAGATTCCATTCCCTTAATTAACTCTAATAAGCAAAATAAATTCCAGTTTTTATTTTCTCAGTAAATCATTACCATGTCCTTTACATCCATTTCTGCTTTTATTGCTCTTCAGTTCTTATGTGTTTCCCTTTGAGCCCCCTCAGTTGGAGAGCGAGTGACAAAGCTAGTATGGAGGTTGAACTTGAACTGATTTTTATACATATATATTTAGTTTTAAAAATTTGGAAGGATAAGATAATCGGGATAGGCTGTGATATATCTTTATGCTTTAAGATTTCAGCTAAAAGATATGAGTGATTGACGGTTCTTTTTGCCCTGTCCTGACTTTCTGATCTATTTCTAGAATTTGATGCATTGTCCAGACTTGGAATCCCAGATGCTGTAAGCTACATCAAGAAAAGATACAAGACTACACAGCTCTTGTTTTTGAAAGCAGCTTGTGTTGGTCAAGGACTTGTGGATCAGGTGGAAGCATCAGTAGAGGAAGCCATCAGTTCTGGAACATGGGTTGATATTGCAGTATGTTTTATCTTTTTCCTCTTGAAACCAATGACAAGTGATATTTCACTAACATATGACTGTTTTAAGAATTAAGATACAAAAAGGTGGTCTTGGCTTTAAAGCCAAATTATAACTGTCATTATTTCAACAAAAATAATCTTAATTATTATATGCTAAAATCTTTCTAGCTTTTGAAGTAGAAAGTAATATTCTACGTGTGGATAGTTAACATCCAGAATTCTAAAAATCCGTATATGTATATCAGTCTCTCATATCAATCCTGCCATATAAACCACAAAAATTGATGAAACTTCTCACAGTGTTATTCAAGAGTTTACAACTGTACTAACATCAGGCATGTTGTAGCATTTGTTTATCTCCTGTCTGTTAGTATCTGCTAATGTATTGACACAGTCTGCCTTAGCACTGGTAGTGTTTTGCTTCAAAGTTGGCCTGACCTTCATTATCACAAAAGATAGTGTATGTGAGGAGGAAGAAACAAAAGGCCGATCTATTATTTACCAATAAGGATCCCAACTGTTTCTATAAAGCAGAAAGTCCCCTCTTTTGGATACACCAGTTCCCAGAGATTCCAGATTTAAGTGTTTTATTTATTTATTCACAAATTGTATTAAATACCTGTATATGGCAGGCACCATTCTACTTGCTGAAGATAGGATATCCAGACAAGTTCTCTGTCCTCAGGAGGGGTACTTTCATTAAGGGGAGATAGTCAATGAAAATGATAAGATAATTTCAGAGAGTGCAAAGAGCTAAGAAAAAATACATTTTGGAGGTAAATTTATCAGGACTTGCTGGTGGATTGTTTGTGGGTTTGAAAGAGAGGGAACTGAGTGTGACTTTTAGGTTCGGGGCCTGATCAGCTGTGTGGAGAGTGGTACCGTTAATTGGAATGGAGGAAAGAATAGAAAGAGTAGACGGAGGCTGGGAATCCAGGGACAGGCAGCTGCAAATCAAGAGTGATGTTTTGGACATGTTAGATTGGAGATGCCTATTAGACATGTAAGTGGGAGGTTAGGTAGGCAGTAGAATATATGTTTCTATAGTTCAATGTGATGATGAAACTAGAAATTTGGGAGGTTATGGATGGTTCCAAAAGCCATTAGAATATATAGGGAGCATAGATGGAGAATGGTTTATCTGTCTTATATTGCATTTATACTTAGTTTTCATTTTTGTTTGTAATTCTAGCCTCTCCTGCCCAGTTCTTTATCAGTGGAAGATGCTGCAATGTTGCTTCAACAGGTGATGAGAGCATTCAGCAAACAGACTTCAGCCGTAGTCTTCAGCGACACTGTTGTAGTCAGTGAAAAATTTATAAATGACTGTATAGAACTGTTCAGTGAACTGATGCACCAAAAAGCTGAGAAGGTATTCCAGATTTCCTTTCATCATAATCTTAACAGTATTTTCACATTAGAATTATCTAACGTCTTTGGGAAAATGGGGTAAGCAGTATACCCAAAAGTGAACACTTTGTATTATACATCATTTTATTTAATATCATTCCTTTTTCCTCTTCTGAATTTGTTCTTCTCCTTCCCGTGATAGCATACAAGTTAGAATTTGGGGGGCTGATTCTGTAAATTGAAATCACATAAATGAAATTATACATTTAACAATTAAGTCAAATGAGGGCATTGATCTAACTTTACAATATTAAAGTGCACAAAAGTAATGTCTATGGATTATGTGTATAAATAGTGTATTTCTCAATCATTACACAATGTATTTACTGAATCTGAGAGAGCTGAATTAGTTTACCTGTTTGTAGTACACAAGCAGGATAACTTACTGAGGTAAAAACTTCTTTGTTACCATCAAAATTGACTAGTTCCTTATGAGCAACTGAT
The DNA here is from genome assembly GCF_000243295.1 of Trichechus manatus latirostris. Classification (NCBI taxonomy): domain Eukaryota; kingdom Metazoa; phylum Chordata; class Mammalia; order Sirenia; family Trichechidae; genus Trichechus; species Trichechus manatus. Next base: position 4,393,267 of record NW_004443953.1, read on the forward strand.
AACCAAAGTATTTTGAAGTAGAAGTCATGCTGGGTCTACTTGAACTATTTAATTCATGTTTCTAGTTTGCAGTACCATTTACCTATAAAATCTGCTCTCAAATAGCTAAAGTAAGCCCGCTTATCTTAGTTACATCATAAATAAAGTAATGAAGGCTTTTAAATATATAAATACAATTAAACCTGCAAGAGCCAGCAGTTGTATAAGGTGGAAACCCGTCAGATAAGGAAAACTCAAATTTTATTTTCCACTAAAACAAGCAATAGAAAAGTGGTAAGACTGCCCCTGGTCAGAGGCAGAAAACTTGCAAGTTCCAGTTCTCACGGGTTTCACTGTGATTTGTATTTATCTATACTCTTTTTGGAGCCCTGGTGGCACAATGGTTAAGTGTTCAACTGTCAACCAAAAGATCAGCAGTTCGAATCTACCAGCCACTCCTTGGAAACCGATGGGTTGCTATGAGTTGGAATCAACTCTATGGCCGTGGGTTTGGTTTTTTTTTTTGTTTGTTTGTTTTTGTGGGAGGTGTGTACTCTTTTTAAAACCTTTAATAGTCTGAAAATGAGATTGTTTTCTACATGAACAGCAGCAGAAAAGAGTAGAAAGAACAGAAACTGAATATAAGTAAACCTAAATTAAATCTCAACCTCTCTACTCTCTACAACTTTATACAAGTGGAACCCTAGTTTCCTCATAATGAGGAAATCTCCCAAAAGGATACGTATAAATAAATGAAGATGATATAAAATGTCTGGATACTTTATATTTTTATTTGTGAACTTTATTGAAGTAAAAATTTAACATTGTCATCAAATTCTTTCTTTTGCTCCTCCCCAACCATAAAAAGAAGTTCAGAAAAAAAGATGATTCTTTTATTTGAATTATCAAGATTCTAAACATGCTTCTTTAGAAAACCAAAAAGAAAATAATAGTATTTTTACCATGAAAATACACTTTTGTCATTAGATTTATAGAACCCTTTCTCAGGAGAAAGAATCAGTTCCTGAACTTAATTGATATTAACACAAACTTTTTGAAAGCAGAGGTTATCAAGAATGAGTCTCAAGGAAAAAAAGTTAATATGACTTGGTATGCAACTCATATATGGTTATTTGGGTGGTGTCAGGGATAGAAAGTACAGTTATCTTTCTAGTACTCTCAAGTGTCCAGGTGGCAGTGGGCTTGAGAATCTCAAAAAGAAAAGAAAAGGGCATGGGCCACCTATTCAGGAGTCATAAAACTATCCATTAGCAACTGAAGAAGATTGCATCTGATGCTGTGCAGTCAGTTGTTCAGTGATCAGATAGGATTTCTCATTAGCTGGTAATAGGTACAACAGCCAAGAACTGCAAGGAAAGAGGATGATTTTTGGCAAGCAGAAGCAGCCTCAGAGTAGCAGCTGTGAGACAAAGTTCTGTAGTTCTTCATAGCAACGAAACCAAACAAGAATAATTAGGATGTAAGTGAATATAAAAAGAACTTTTATTTTATGCTTTTTGAAATGCTGTATTTGTTTGCCTACCGAAAAAAAATATGTTTTATTTCAGGAAATGAAAAATAATCCTGTTCATTTAATCACTGAAGAAGATCTGAAACAAATCTCCATTTTAGAAAGCGTTAATACAACTAAAAAAGATAAAAAAGATGAACGGAGAAGGAAAGCAACAGGTAATGAATTATTAACAGGAAGATTTAAAGAGGAGTTTTTTATTTATTGTAGTGAACTTTGCGCTTACTAGGCCTTTTGAAAGGCCTTCTATTTTCTTGGTTCACCTTTAATTTTAACTTCTAATATCAACCAAAGCTTTTGTTAATTAATTAAGTTTTAATTAAAATGTAAATATTGGTGATTACTTATTGTATGTTTTCTTTTGTGAAACTAAGTTAATACCATGATGTTGCCCATCTCCTATTCTCATCTAAGTTCCAGCCCGGTAGCCTTTTTTCTGATTCTCAAACTTGCCAAGCTCCTGTTCACCTTAAGACTTTTACACTAGCTGTTCCCTCTACCTGGAATTAAACTTCAAGTAACTGGTCCCTTTTTGTCACTCAGAACTCACTTAAATGCCATTTCCTCAGAGAGGCCTCCCCAGCTACTCAGAATAGTAGCACAGCCATTCTCTGTCACATTTTCTTGCTAGGTTTATTGCATAGCCTTTATCACTGTGGTGTGTTTTATTGTTTGGGAGCCATGTCCATCCCATTTACTCTTGTATCCCTCTTGCCTAGAGCACTAGTTGGCATATTTTAGGGCTAAATATTTATATTTTAGGGCTAAATATTTACTAAATGAATACATTTCCCAAGAAAATATATTTCTGAAAAACATCCTTTTTTAAATTTAGAGTCATTGGAAATTATTCTAGGTTGTACTGGTATACTAGTAACTTGCGTTTGAAAAGTGACATGATTTTTTTCCATACTTTTTAAAGTAGGAACAATTTCTTCACTAATGTTATATCAAGGTTGAAGAAATTAGATACTCAACATTTTTCATTAATAAATACAGCTACATTGGATTATGTTATAAAAACTTAATATTTTCAGTTACTGTGGGAATTCACTCCCATTTCTCTCAGGAAGTTTCTTTCCTCTGCCAGAACTTTCTTGCCAAACCTTGTATTTTGAAATTATTCCTTATTCTTCTGGGAGAACAACAGTAAGCAACAAATACTATAATAAATCATAGTAATATTTACAGCCATGCATATTATATCATATTACTTGAAGGTATCAGTTCACCTTAATCAGTTGGCCACCTTTTGTGTCAGTATAACTAGTCTGTTTTATTTCTTCTAAAAGTGAAGGATTGTCTGGTATTTTGTTCTCGGTGATGGTGCTATTATATTGTAATGATTACATTGTGTGGAATAATGTCAACTATGAAAGTCCTCCCCACAAGAAACTTATTACCAAATGCAAAAGCAAATTCACTTTAGACTTGTACTTTTGAAAATAGTATTTTCAATCATAAAAGGTGAAGATAAATAGAACATTTAAATATAGATTATGATGAAATCTAGATTTTAGAAAAGGCCCTTAATAATCACTATTGAGAAAATACAGTCTTTTATGAAGAAATACAGTATCGGTATTTTTCAGTGTTTAAATGCTATTATTGGAGAAGTATTCCGTCTTTGTAGAATAGATACTTTAAAGGTCTTTCCTAAATATAAATATGTAATAGTAGAGGAATATTTCAGTAACATTTTAAACTTGTGTTTACAGTATTTGAGTTTGTTTCATGAATTGTATTTTTCTAGTCTTTATGTAGCCAGTAGGTAATTGATAATGATATTTTTCAACTTAAGAAATTTAATATTCACAATCAACATTTATTGACACCTGTTATGTGTCAAGCATTGCTTTAACCCCAGGGATACAAACATTAATGAAACATACTCCTTGCTGTCAAGAAGCTCATAATCTGGTTGGGTGGTAGGTGAGTCAGGATGTCTCCTGTAAACATGGACAGTCTTGCAAGCTAGAAGGCACAAACAGGTATAATTAAATTTGTGAAGTACCTTTTTAGAGGGACATACTGATTAGGCCGTGATAACAGAGATGCTCAAATTAGGGTACATTTCTTTTGGGGAAGATAAAAGAGGATGTGAAAGAATAGACTTGACCAAGTAAGGGCCAGACAAAGCTACAGAAAAGAGTTAAAATTAGAGGAGGGAAAATGCATTTAGAATGGGTGAGACCCACAGTGACCCTATAGGACAGAGTAGAACTGCCACGTAAGAGTTTCCAAGGAGCACCTGGTGGATTCGAACTGCCAGCCTTTTGGTTAGCAGCCATAGCACTTAACCACTGCGCCACCAGAGTTCCCAGCCTATCTAAGTAAGTTCCTTAAATTCAACAGATTTCATATTTTGATTAATTTTTTTTATTGATTGAATTTACTAAACTTATTTTAATAAGGAAACACCAAGTTTAAAAAGAGGCAAAAAATTCCTTATTTTGCCTATTATTTTTCTGCTCCAAAGTTAAATGTGACAATTCAGTGTCATTATTTCCTAAAAAATTGTAATTTAGTTAGGTAATACTAACTAAAGTTATTTTCCACCAGAGGGCAGTGGAAGTGTGAGAGGAGGAGGTGGTGGCAATGCCAGAGAGTACAAAATTAAAAAAACGAAGAAGAAAGGAAGAAAAGATGATGATACTGATGATGAGCCTCAGTCATCTCACCCCGGTTTGTAGTTTTATTTTACTCTTCCTTTGTGTTATGTGATTATTTTTTTTTAACATATTTTCTTAAGATGCATGTAATAATCCTTGCTTTATGTGGTTCCAGTGTACACTAATTTTAGTTACTACAGTTCAGTTAAATGACACCAGTCACCTAACAACTCAGTTCAAATTTCATTTACCACGGTATGATAAATCTGTGAGTAATTGCATAAAGTACAAGCGTTGCTCCTAGTTCTTCGGGGCACAAATCACGACATAAGTAACAGATGTGCATCATAAACAGTGACAACCACATCGCTTCTTTAAAGTTTGTAAGTGACCCAGTGATAAATCCATATAAAATTTCACAAAAATGGAGAATCAAGTGAGGGGAATTGGTCAACAAAGAAGAAATTGCAGTAAAGAAAAGTGATGACACTTGAAATAAAATTTAAATAAAACGTAAATGGAGTTATGGAAGGAATAGCTGACTGGGAATGCTGACACTGCACCATTCAAGAGACTCTAGATATGCAGCCAGAGGAACTTCGTGAAGCCAACTTATCAACATAAATGAGGAAAGTGGTCGTGACAGAAAGGATGCAGATATTCCAGAGCAAGTGAATCCAGCAAAAAACTTCACTTTAAAGGAACTCTTGGAGATATTTTACAACATTGAAAGAGCAAAGGAAAAAATACTGGAAACTGATGCAAAATTGGAAAGGAGTATGACAGTTTGCAAAGGAGAGAAAAGATGCTTGTGTCATCTTGTAAGTTAGATGATGAGAAAAAGGCAGCAAGTACCGTTCAAGTTATCCTCGATCAGTTTTTTAAAAAGAAATAAAACACTTTAAGTCTCATTGTTCTAATGTGTTAAATTACAGTGTACTAAATTATAAATAAGGTTTTTGTTTTTTTATTTGCTTGTACATTTATAACAGTAGGAAAGCTTTTAATGTTTTCACAAACATTTTTAAAAGTCACAGAACAATCGTAATTTTTCCCATTGATTATTAAGAACACTTTGCACAATTTCAGCTTGCATGGGCATTTTAATGGTCCCTTGCTACTGTGTAATGCTTTATGAAAAGTAGATTTCTGCAGGTTTAAATAGGAAACATTAATTTTATGCATGTTTAATTTTTATGGTAATACTTTACTGGTTGGTTGCTCATATCTCAGAGGGAGAATTAATTATATGAATCTTTCTTTTCCTAGACTTGTTAGTTGTTTGGTTACATTAAGTGTAGGGGAGACATCTTATTTTGTTTTTCTGTACAAAATTATGATCTTTTGTTGTTTAAAAAACTTTAGCCTAATGAAACCATGTACCACCCCCCATCCCTAGCAAACGGGAAAAAAAAAACTACAAACGATGGTAGTTTGAGACTTTTATTTCACCAGTACTGTAGAGTTCATTACAGATAGGCTGCAGCTGTGAGGTGCACACATGGAATGGCGTGGTTTCAGCTGTTACTGTGCTACTACTTGTAATAGCACAATTATTTAAAATCTTGTCTTTAAAGTAATCTATCTTAAGATAGGTAAAAACAGCTACTGTTCTTGTATATAGAACAATATTAATTAAAGACAAAGAATATAGAAACTACTAGCTCTGCCCTTGAGTAGGAATAAGAGACTATCTTATGTGGGTTTTAATTTTTCACTGATAAATGAATTTCCCTATTCCCCAAATGTACTGGTGGCAAGGTGAAAGGACATAAAATAGCTCTCTGATATCGCTCATTTTATATAATTGTGAAATGAGGCATATGATACTCGCTTTTGTGCATAGATTATGGAGAGGGGCTTAAAAAATAGTAAAACCATTCTACCTAAAAAAATGTAGGTGTTCAGTGCTGTTGAAAAAAGGATTGTGTTGTAATCTCTGAAATGGGGGATGAAATTGAATTCTCAGCCAAAATACAGGATCAACTCAGTGTGAAGGATTACTAGAAAGAAGTATAGTTTAACAACTTATAAAAGGCATGCAGGAAGCACACAGGGAAATCATAGAATACTTGGTGTGGAAGATGAGGAATGAAAGGCACATCAAAGGAAGGATAATACTTGTCTGCATATTCTAAAGCTGTGATCTCAACTCCTTACATCTTCATGCATAGTGAAATTTGGTATTTGAGCTATTTTATTTTTATTTCTAAGGGTTAGCTTTTAAGATCAGTAACCTAATTTAGCTGGAAATAATCACTTTTATACCTTTACAATCTCTAGTGGAAATATTGTTGGCTTTATCTGCAACCCATATTTTTTCAGATAAGTAGGTAGGTATGTTATTTCCACAATTAACAATTATTTCCATCACTGCAGATTTCCCTTGGTAACGAATTATTTTTGTAAGAACAAAAATAAATTATTGGTGTAAAATTATTTCTTTTTTCATCTGTGCCATTCCAAAAAGGAGACAAGATTCAGCTTATACAATTCTACTAGAGTTGTGGTTCACATGGTTATAATGACTCTTCCGGAAGATCTTATGTAAATTGCAAGAATGATTTGATTTTAATAAATGTTCATTTTTACAAAGAAGACAATTCTGCCTAGTAGTCATTAAGAGAAATTGTTCTTTTCTAAAAGATTTCCAACTATATTTGTATCATCCAAGTAAGAGGAGGAAGAAGGTCATCTTTTGTATTGTTTTCTGATTGACTCATAGGAAACAGTCATTTTTAAGTGAAGTTAGAAAATCGTCACTCAAAAGAAATGTCACTATATGCTATTGTTAAAATTCTTTTTATTACTGTTTGTCATATGCAGTTTTGTTGACCAAAAAAATTAACATCAAAATCTTTAGGCAATGAATGAAATTTCATCAGGTTAAATATGTTAGTGGGACCTTACTTCTTTTTTGTTTGTTTGTTTCCTATTGCTATTATAGGAAAGAAGAAGCCAGAGATCACTTTTATGTTCCAGGACGAGGTTGAAGATTTTTTAAGAAAACGCATACAAGATGCCCCTGAAGGGTTTATTTCTGAACTTGCCGAATACTTAATAAAGCAAGTATAACAATGTATTTTTTCTGTTTTATGGTAGAAATTCAGAGGGTTATTAGATAAAATTTTCACCAGAGATCATAGAAAACATTTATTTTAGGTGTTTTCAAAGTTTAGAAATTAATCTAGCTGCCAAAATTCAAGATTTTGTTTACCTACAGAGGCAATTCAATAAACATTTGTTAAGTGCTTTGGACAAAGCAGTATGGGAAATAAATGATGACAACCTGCAAGTGTTCTTATTCACTGATTTTGCAGTCAAAGAGAAAAATACCAGCACTGATCACTGACTAGTCTTTTCCATAGCATGAAGAACAACATTTAAAAGGAAGAAAAGACCATATTCTATCTTAATTTGACAGCGTAAACAGTTTTCACTTTTGCATTGTTACATGCTATCAAGTCATTTTTGACTCATAGTGATCCCATGTGACAGAGTAGAACTGCCCCATAAGGTTTTCTTGGCTGTAATCTTTATGGAAGAAGATTGCCAGGTCTTTCTCCCAAGCAGCTGCTGGGTGGGTTCGAACTGCCAGCCTTTCTATTAGCAGTCAAGCGATTTACGATTTACACCACCAGGGCTCCTTGTTTTACTTTTAGGGAGAAAATAAAGTAATAAACTGACCTCAAAGAGAATAGACGTAGACTTTACTACTTTGTAAATGAGCCAGTCTAAGTTCATTTTATACAAAATTAAAGGAAATTTTCAGTAACTTGACCGTTACTAACCTCGTCCTCCCTCAGGTTAATCCCCATAGGTAGGCTTCTATAAATGCAATGCAGGAGCCCAGTGCATATAACTTTTAGTATTTAGGGAAAGAGCTTTTGTAGTGAGAAATTATTTTCTTTTTTTTTTAAGTGAATATTCTTTGTGCATGAATATATTATAAAGTCATATTTTTCAAATATATTACAAAGTCAATTTTTCATATGTGAAAAAAAGAAAGTTATTACTAATCATTTTTTAAAATATACGTTATCTTTTATTAATTTAAAAATTGAGAAATAGCCTAAGTTATAATTCCTGAAAATGTCGACTCGATAGCAGTCGGTTTGGTTTTTGGTTTTGATATTCTCCAAATTACCTTTACAGAGCTGTTTTGAGTTGTAGTTTTTGTTGTTCTTATTGTCTTTAATGCATTAACTTTGGGTACTTTAAAAACTGAGAAAAATAAGTTATAATTTGTAGGATTAGGGGACAGGTTCTTAATGAACTATTTTCTAAATTTATCTTATTTGTTTAAAAAAGTAGAGATCTTTTCTTAAGTCTTATTTTCATAGCAAAATTTCTTATCAACACAAATTGCAGTACATTCTAATAAACTAATATATTTATCTTGTGCACAGACCTCTTAATAAAAATTATCTCGAGGTGGTACGTTCAGTGTTCCTATCTTCTACTTCTGCTACTGGGACTGGCAGAAAACGCACAATCAAGGACTTGCAAGAAGAAGTTTCAAACCTATACAATAATATTAGATTATTTGAAAAAGGGACAAAATTTTTTGCAGGTATATATAATACTATTTTTTCATTAATTCTCATAATTTTCTTGGAGTTTATTTTTAATAAGATACCTTTGTTTTACAGATGATACACAAGCTGCTCTTACTAAGCACTTGCTGAAGACAGTTTGTACTGATATCACTAACCTCATTTTCAACTTCTTAGCTTCGGATTTAATGATGGCAGTAGACGATCCTGCAGCCATTACAAATGAAGTATGTTAATGATGTTCTTGTCACTCTTGATGTGTGTTGTTTTGAAATCTGAGCATGTTTTACTTTTCTCCCATTTGAAATAGTGCAAAAGGAAAATAAAAGATAGGAGTTTTTAGGGAAAAAAATCGAAATGATTTTTAGTTCAGTTCGATTTTAATATATAATGTATATATAGTTGCTAGCAGAATTGGTAATATAACCAGTTTATTAAAACAATGGTAATTACTTGGGAGTAAACTTTTTTTTTCCCTAATTATGTTATATCACATTCCTTTTTCTTGCTGAATTGCAAGTCCGTTAACATTCTGGCCAGATGCCATAACTTTGCAGTCATCTTCATGTAGTAATACCATCTTATTTCAATATTTAGACTAATTCCAGTTCATTCTTTTAAATTCTAATCTCAAACTGAATTGAGAGCTCATCTCTTTCATTTTTACAATGTAACTAAAACTATGGGTCCCCTCTTCCACGGTCTTCAAGGGCCACAGGATTGGTGTGGAATGGGGGAAGGCAGGCAGTAGTTATTCTTACCCCCCTCCCATCTTACCCTCAGGGCCTGCCTGCCGGCCAAGCCATTTCAGCAGCCTGTTCCTTCAGAAATTTTCCCCTAGAAGCAGCTATCAGACTCTGGTCAAGAGTGTCACCAAACCTCGAGGGACACGTGTATGTGGAGAAGGGTGCTGAAAAGGTTCCACACACCATGCAGTAGAACAAGCATCCAGCCATGAAACAAGAATCCAGTCTCCCTCTCTTGCAGGCATCTCTGATCTTTTTGTGTGGGGCCCCTCACTTGGTACTGAGGAGGGAGAAACACTCTCTTCTCCCCGACCCCTATAGAAAAGAGAGGGCCATAGCCTTTTACCCCAAATACTGTACTTCCCACAAGGTCAGTGGCTTTCTTTCTAGTCATCGTCTTACATTGCTAGAGCAGGATGGAGGAGTAGGGCTGGATCTGGCCTCTCTACTGAGTGACTTGGCTAACTCTTTGATCTTACGTTTTTAGCATATATTGTTTCTAGAAATTGTATTTCTAACATATTTTTGTACCTAGTTTGAGATCTAAAATCCAAGAACAAGGATAAGTTCCACACAACATTCTGTTACAGTAATGATTTTTTTTTTTTTTTTTTTTTTGCTTCATCTTGTATCTATCACATGTCAAAGGCACAATGTCAAAAAAAAATTTTTCCCCTACAGGTAAGAAAAAAGATTTTAAGTAAATTATCAGAAGAAACCAAAGCAGCTCTCACGAAACTGCATAACTCTCTGAATGAAAAGGTAAGTAAAGTTTGATTCTATTTAGATATCAAGGCTAGAGGTTTGTGTTATAAAATCTTCAAGCAGACTTTTATCAGAATGATTGTAAACCAAATTTAAAACAGTATTCTGCGTTCAGATAACTATTTGGGAGGCAAAGGGGGAGACCAAGCTGGGGCACCTTCCCCTCTTTAGTCCTAAATCACATTATCTGGTTGAATGACAGAGTGACCTTTTTTTAAAAAAAAAAAAGTTATTTTGAGGGTTAAACACAAACACACACACACAATCAAAAACAGCATTAAATGGCTATTTTTCTTAGGCACTAGTATAAAAAAGTAAATTATGGTCTTAAATACCTTTTCAGAGCATAGAGGACTTTCTTTCATGTCTGGATTCTGCAGCAGAAGCTTGTGATATTATGGTGAAAAAGGGAGACAAAAAAAGAGAAAGGTATCATTGAATTTAATCTATTGTTAGTTGTCGTTGAATTGATTCCAACTAATGGTGACCTCATGTGTTCAAAGTAGAACTACTCCATAGGGTTTTCAGGGCCGTGACCTTTCAGAAGCAGATCGCCAGGCCTGCCTTTCGAGGTGCCTCTGAGTCGCTTGAAACTGCCAACCTTTCAGCTAATAGTTGATTGCTTAACTGTTTGTGCCACCCAGGGACTCCTGAATTAAATTTATATTATTAATAAATTCATTTGGTATTTCGTATATGAAATTTGAATTTGACTATCTGAATTTTGTATAGAGAACTGTTGCATCCAAATAGCTGTAGACCTTCAAGCATATTCAAAGCTTTAATACACTTAGGTATCCTCTCTGACCTATACTGTTAAAAAAAAAAAAACCTGTTGCCTTCGAGTCGATTCCAACTCATAGTGATACCTATCTTGTTAGGGTACCAGAATTCCTTAATCCCAGAGTTGATCAAGTACAGGAACTTTTCATTTGCCTTGGGGCTTTCCTTGTTGTAGGAAACATTATCTAAATCTGCAGATCTATTTAAGCCCCAGCAGCTCAAAACACAAAGCATACATTTAGTATCATTGCTGTACAACTTTGTCCATTATTTTCTAGCATGCTAGTCTGTCCATGAAGTTTTGGGTTATGTGTCCTATATTTAGAATGTCTCTTACAGTGTTTATGGAAGTAGATAATACAGTAAACAAACTAAAGAATACAGAGGAAAGAATTGAAATTGTTGAGAACTTGTTAATTATGATGTTGCATTTCTGTGAATCTATTTTTGTTTAGACAGATACTCTTCCAACATCGGCAAGCACTGGCAGAACAGCTAAAAGTCACGGAAGACCCTGCTCTTATACTGCACCTCACGTCAGTCCTGTTATTTCAGTTCTTAACTCACAGCATGCTCCATGCACCTGGAAGATGCGTTCCACAGATCATCGCTTTTCTTAACAGTAAAATTCCAGAGGTATTGCATAATCAGTACACTTGAAACTTTTAAAGCTTTTAGATGCTGAATATTTTGTGTGGTTAGATGTGAATCATTGTGAGTAGTCTCCAAGAATGCCAGCAGTGAATTAGGGGATTGATTTTAAAACCTCAGGAATATTGATTTTAAATAGCTCAAGAATCTTTCAGGATCCTGTAAGATACACAATAAAGAATATTCTGAATTTGGAAATTAAGCGTTGTAAAAAACAGTGTCAAATCTTCCATTTCATCTTATCAGCTTATTCGAGTTTAACCTATCCTTCAAAGAACAGCTCAAAAGGTTTGTCCTGCACAAATTATTCTGAAAACCCCCTTCACCTGAAAGTAATTTGACTTCCTTGAATGTCCATATCACTTTGATTATTTTTGTTGATAGAACCTAGCTAAGTCAACTTATATTAAATTGATCTGTATTCATGTTTTATGTCCTCTAACCTGTATACTCCTTGAGAGCGGGGACCTTGCCGGAATGGCTGTTTACATGACCAGCATTTTGTAAAGATGAAGACCTCCTATGTGTATTCATTGAACAAAACCTGCTTTAATAATCTTTTCTTCAGAAAATGAAGTCATATTTGTTAACTTTTCATCTCTTTTTTCTTCTCACAGGATCAGCATACTCTTTTGGTAAAGTATCAAGGTTTGGTTGTAAAGCAGTTGGTCAGTCAAAATAAGAAGACTGGGCAGGGAGATGATCCCTTGAGTGACGAACTAGGCAAAGAACAAGAAGATATCACCAATACCACTCGTAAAGAGCTTCAGGAACTTTCTTCGTCCATTAAAGACCTTGTTCTCAAATCCAGAAAATCTTCGGTAACAGAGGAGTAATGAGCTTAATTTACTTTTGTTATATAGTAAGCATTCTTCCCCAAAGTTAAAGGTGGGTGGTTACAAAAAAATTCAGTTCACCACTCCCTACCCCCATAAAACCCCTCCTACACGCACAATTCAGTTAAAAGTATGGAATTTTGAAAATGGAAATTTTTTTCAACATTATAATATTAAAAATTATACAATTCGGGTTTATTTTCTTTCCAGATGTTGAATTAAGAATAAAATTTCTGCTACCTTTCATCTCTGGGAAAGGACTCATTTGTTCTGTTACTAGGTTTCCAGTGACATTCTTATATTATACACACAAGGCAGAAGCTTAAAATGTGGTTGTTTAAAAAAAAAAAAAAAGAAACATCCTTCGTGTTAGAAATGAAAGTAAATCATATAGTTTATTTTGAAATTAATAGAGAGTGCTTTAATCTAAAATACAGAAAGTTGTAAAGTACTTTTATTTTATTACGAAGTCCTTGCCCTTTATGCTAGCAGTAGAGGGTTCCCATCTCCCACACAGGAGAAAACATTTATGTGGTTTGGGAGGTCAGGGATGCCCTTACAGGTGCAAAAGAACACCAGCGAAGCCCATGCTTGCTATACTGTATTCTGAAACAAGCTGTTAAGGAGAGTGAGAGAAGAAAATGAAATTTACTCAGCACTAGATATAAGTCACATTTTAACACTGAAATAAGATTTTTCTTTAATTGACCCAGTTTGCATTTCTAAATTTTACTTTTTATCTCAATAGTTATAAATACCAGTGTAACAAATGTAAATTGTTTCTTCCAGTGATAAGGGGATTTATCAATGTATTTACATCATTGGAACCTCTTTTTCCAAAAATGTAAATGTTTATAAAAACTAAACATTCTTATTTTCTAAAGATTTTTAGTTAAATTAAAAATAGTTCCTTAGTTATTTGAAACCTAACGATCTTTTAGCACCAATTTATTATTTATCAAAAGAAGAACTTAGTTATTTTGAATATAATGGTAAAATAAATCTCAAATATTAAAAAATACTATTTTGCATAATTCCTTATATGCCATTTAAAACTCGTTATTTTAAAATGTTTGAATCTACTTCTGTCCACTCTAAACAAAGTATTCTGACCGAAAAAATAATATAATTGCTGACTAAGCATTATTATTAATAGGACTATAACATTAAATTAAGAAATGTTTTTCCATGGGTTATTTTCAACTTGTACATTTTCATGTGGCCAAAGGAAGAAAAATGGCAAATCCTCTGTGATCACAAACTCCAATTAGTTTTGTTCATTCAGCTTCCAAAATATTGAACACCCAACCTAATTTTTTTATTCAGCCTTTCTTTAAGAACCTTATTATTTATAATGTTTCAGCAGATACCAAAGTAACCCATGTTGTATAAAATATTACTGGGAAGTCACTGTTCTCGATTATACTAAGTAAAATAGAAGAGGTGATGAAGCAAATAAAATCATTCTGTCTTAATTTGTTAGCATTAAAATTTTTTTGTTTATCAAAATTGTTCTTATTTTTCCACAGTAAAGAACAGTTTTTATTGTTGGTTTTGTAAATAAAATTATATACTGATCATATATGTAAAGATCTAATTTCATTAATAAAATAAAAGTTGTTAAATATTTATTATGATCTTAGTGGGCAGAGTTAAGAATGTTTAAAATAAAATTGCCTGTTCTTTCTATTTTATGCTACTTTAAGGCTTCCATTATTTTATGTAATACAAAGATTAATTAATGTGCAAACTACGTGTAATGTGTATTTATATTCTGAATTCTCACTCTGAAAATTATTAAAGGATTTTATTTTATTTTTCTAATGAGTTACATCGATCGCATATCTTTAATTCCCTGTAAGTTTGCTATTCATGATCTGTTTCACCTTAGTAAATCATGGCTCAACTAGCTAGATTTCAGCAAATGTAATGTTACTTCCTACTATTACATTTACAGTAGAGATATTTGAATAACATGCTCAGGTATTCATTTGCATGTATATTTTTAGAGCTTTTGTTTTGAAAGAATGAAAAAACCACTTCTGACCATTCAGAAAAATCCAGTAAAGAGTGGCATATATTATCAAAATCACAATATATTTTGAGAAGACCATAGTGCTAAATTAAAACAATAAATGTAGAATTGCTTAATCCAAATATAGAGCCATCTTGAACTTTTTAGAGAATGTGCTTTTTAGTTGGACCAGAAAGCACCAAGGACGAGGTCAAAGTGCAGCAGTGAGCTGGAGAATAGTGTTGCGTGTAGATTGAGAAGGAATAGTTCATTCTTTCTTCAGAAAGGCTGTTTAACCCAAGGCCAAATGGTAATCTTCCCATCAGAAATTAACGTGTGTATTGATGTGTGTATGTGGAAGATTTGCTTTTTGACTAAGACCAGTGAAGCCTTTCCCAGTGTAGTTAAGGGAAAAGAGACACTGAAATTTGGGAGCACTTTAATGGGCTACTGAGACAAAGGAGTTGCTCCAGCTTGAAGGCCACAGTAAGGAAACGAAAGAATAAGTAGTCTAGAGACTTAAAAACCCTGTAAGAAGGAAATCCAGTCTTTCATAAACTGTTTTTATTTCACTTAGATCACAAAAAAGGATAACTACTTTAAGCACATACTGAATTTTAAGTTCCCAATGTTGTATTTTATTGTTTGTTTTATGGGGCTTGTCCTAATTTTCTACTTCTCTTCAGTGATTATTAGTAAAACTTGAGCGTTTGTTTTGAGGAGCAGGAAGGAAAGGATTATGTTGATGGTGTGATGGAAGAAAGGGAAGACGTGGAGAATGTAAATCTTCGTTTCCATGGTTTTCTGGAGCTGCTTAACAGCTAAGTACTAGGTACACAAATGTAAATTTTAAAAATATGCTGTGCTTTCAAGGAGATGGCAAGAATCAGCAATTACAGTTCAGTGCAGTGTTTTAGTAGAAGTAAGCAGAGGGTACTAAAGGAGAAAGAAACAAGATTCAGAATAAGTCTTAATACTTTTTTATTTTGTTGTTGAGAATATACACAGCAAACCATACACAAATTCAGCTGTTTCTACATGTACAATTCAGTGACACTGATTACATTCTTTGAGTTGTGTGACCATTCTCACCCCCCTTGATGAGTTGTTCTTCCTCCATTAACATAAACTCACTGCCTCCTAAAGTTCTATCAAGTTGCTGTTGTCACTTTGATCCCATGTAAAACCAAAAAACCAAACGTGCTGCCATTCTGTCAGTTCTGACTCATAGCAACCCTATATAGATATTCTTAAAAGAGCATAATGCTCAAAGCAGAACTTTTTTACTAGTTAAACTAGAGTATTGTTTGGTTTTAAGAAGACTTCAGGGGGTATTTTTGGCTTAAGGTTTAAAGATTTTCTCAGAGCGATAGTTTCAGGAGTTCATCCAGCTTCCATGGCTCCAGAAAGTCAGGAGTCCATGAGAATTTGAAATTCTATTCTGCATTTTCTCCCTTTTGATCAGAATTCTTCTATAGAATCTTTGATCAAAATGTTCAGTAATGATAGCTGAGTACCACCCAGTTCTTCTGCTCTCATGCCAAAGGAGGCAGATGTTCATGGAGGCAATTAGCCGCACATTCCATATCCTCCTCCTATTCCTGACTCCTTCTTCCTCTATTGCTCCAGGTGAATAGAGTCCAATTGTCATGTCTTGGATGGCTGCTTGCAAGCTTTTAAGACAGAAGGAACTAGGAGGTAGAACAGAAGCACCAAACACGTTATTAGGCCAATTAACTGGGATGCCCCCATGAAACTATGATCCTGAACCCCCAAATCAAGAGATCAAATCCCATGAGGTGTTTGGTTGTACATAAGCAGACTAGTCAAGCAAAGACAAAGGTCCCAAATAAAAATTGGATATGCTCCCCTGTAAAGTCAAGGTTTTCTTTGATATTTCTCGGTATTCAATGTAAAGAAGTAAAAACACCTTGTCAAATTGTTTTCCTCATGAGCCTGTCTTTACTCATCCAAAATGTAACCTTTATCCTGTTAAACAGACATCACGTTTGGATAATTATTTGAAGACATGACATATGATTAATACAGAATACATGCTTGTTTAAATAGTACCTAATAAATGCAACTGAACTTTAAGTGAGTGTTTTAGATTTTTCTCCTTATTTCCCACCTAGAAAGTCCTTGTGATTCATGCATTATAAATGCTTAATATAATTTTTGGTGTTGAAGAAAGCAATTAAATGGAAGGGGGGAGGACTATTCCATTGTACATTTCATTATATTGCAGTCATTATTCATAGACACTTTTAAAAGTAATATTGTGATGGAAAATTACTCAGTACATTAAGTGAGAGAAGCAGGATATAGAACTATATACAACGTGGTCTTGGTTTTCTGATCAAACATTATATAAATATATAACTATATTTAAACACATATGGACATTTTCATGTATAGATTACGTGCCAACATAAAATTCTAAAGTATACTAAGATTTGGGCTGTGCCTGTCTCTTGAATCACAAATCATTTTAAATTTTCTTTATATGTTTTTTAATTCTTTTTCCAGATTTTCTGTAAGAAGAATGAATTTTATAATTTGACAAAATCGGTGTTTTTAAACAAATATTGTTCTATAGTGACATAGAGGAAGGGTAGAAGGGGACCACACTAAGGAAGATGCCAGTTGTTCAATGTCCAAGAAACTATGACTGTCAAGTGAAACATGTGAAGACTGGAAGGCAGGGATGAAGTCAAATTTGAGGGTTATCATTTAACAAAGTAGAACTAAGAGAAGTGTGTGACAGTAATGCGGATGATGGAGAATAACTGAGGAAAGGGAGGAGTCTAAAATGACTTGGTTTTGGTTGGATAATTGTGCCATACCCTGAGTTAGGGAATACAGCAGACTAACAGGTTTAAACAGTGAGAGGATGATGAGGTTTATTTGGGGCTGTTGAGTTTAAGATACCTAGTGGCCTTTAGATAGAAATGTCCAGTAGACAACTGGATACAGGTCTAGAACCTTAGAGAGTGGTATTAGTTGAGAATACAGGTTTAGGAGTCAGAGTATATAATTGTTAATTGTTTTGCTAAGGAAACCCATAGAGGGTACAGAGAAGCATACTCAACAGAGAATGAAGCTGCAGGGAAGAGTGAGGTGAACAAAGGGAGAAGTAAAGGAAAAGTATCGTGAGGATTAAAATCTACTACCAACTGAATGTACTTGTGTCCTTTCACTGCTTTCACTGAATCAGAATTTGTTACTGCTAATCACCATGTTTTCATCTTCATAACACCTTAATCACCAAAATCAAGTGCATAATAAAGCATGGAGTTGATTGGCACTGCATTTCCCTAGCTCAGGTTCTTCGATTGTATATATCTGAGTTTGACCTCCGAAAATAGCAAATACAATTCCTTTAGCACTTAAAACAAGAACAGCTTAAGTTTAGTCTTGGAATAACTGGAATTAAGGCAGAATGTTTCTTCCTTCACCCCATTTACCAAACTGAAGAAATGGTCACAAATGGTGATTCTAAGAGTAAATGTCCCTTACTTGCTTTATGGATCAACGTGACTAACTGAGAATTCTGGTTCTGGATTAGTTGAATACCCAAACATTTCTTCAGATCCAACTCTTGAAATCTCTAGCCACTTTCCATGTTTTGAATTGAAGATTCAAAAGACCAGATGAGTCTATATGTAAATGAAGTCATACTGCCAGGGACGTGACATAACAATTGTTGCCAGCTCGTAGGGAAATGTGCAGAAGCAGGGAATGCTAGGTCCACACTGCAGGTCCAGGAAGCAGGTAGCTACCCTGGAGTTATTCTGTTTAAATCCACACAAGGCTTAAAGTTCCCAAATTTCTCAAGAAAGCAGCCATACAGACCACAGCCCTGGGCTCATCTCTCAAGCTACCAAGAATTCTGCAGGTGAGAGCTCCTCTTTTTCCAGACACTTCAATAGAAAAGCTCTGCAGTTCAGTCATCTCTAACCTAAACAGAAAGTTCTTAATAGCCACCAGAAAACGTAAACCAAAAATTAGATAAATCAAGGAAACAGAAAATACATTGTCCTTTTAGGGATTTAAAAAAAAAAAAAATGTCCTTAATTTAGCGTAGTCAATAGAAATTTCTTAAGTGTGTGTGTGAGTGTATACATGCACACTGAGCGTTTTAAGCTTTTTGGAGCTTATCCAGATATTTCAAATACTAATCCTGGAAGAATTTCCCTTTCAGGATGTCCTGCAGAGAATTGTTACTCATAATTTTAAGTAAAAATTGACAAGGAGTGCTTTTCCAACCTAGTAGGAGTCGGCTATTTGCACGTCACAGGACGTGGAGGAAATGCACTAACCCTCCTATTTTCTCCAACAAATTCAACTTGGGAGGGATCTCAGATAGCTCTCGTGGCCCATTCTGTCCCTTTTGGCGTTGACAGACGTATGTGCTAGAGGAAAGACTATCTCATCATATATTTGCCTTCTTTCATACTGTTTAAACCACAGGAAGAAGCAGCTTTGAGAAAAAGTGAGTTTTCTGATGTTTCTTTTGTGTTTCATTTATGCGGTATTTTGACTTCTTTAATATTTTTTTAACTATGAGAAAGGGTTTTATAAACTTTCTAATGACTGCTTAAGAGAAAAATTTTACTTGGCAAGTGAAAGTAAATCTCGAAGTTTCTATCCTACCCTAGAAACTCTATAAAAGACTTTTGAGTCAACGGTTATTGAATTTGATACACTGAGCTTTTCAGATTTCTCATTTTGATAATATGGATGTGGAGGCCATGTAGTCACCAGATAACTCTCTAAAGCTGCCTCTCAAGCTCCCGAAATGGTCTTAATACACAAGACATAGGCTTCATTGTCTTAAAAAGTGAGGAGGGATGATCTGGAATTTTATTTGGCTTAATTTATTTGAATGAATAACATTATCACTGAGGTATTTTATGATTGGATTTATATTCCTGTGGCGTATTTTGAACTCATTTATAGATTTTAGGGGAAAGGAGTTAATGCGCTTCCTGCTATTTTCAAGAAAAATCTGCCTACTTTCTAGAAGCAGGCATAAAGATAATTCATAATCTTAGGTTTCCTAAGATCAAATTGAAATGCCACTGTGTCCAGCCCACACAGTTATGTAATATACTACATCAATCTAAAGTGTTACTCTTTGAAAATGAGATAGCTTTATTTAAGCAAAAGCAGGCACCCCATATGTGTTTATGCTTTCTCTCTTAGTCACACCCTCTTTGGTGTCTGTCATCCATTTGAAAACCAAATGCAGCTCCTCAGCTGTCAATTTGTACTTCAGAAATGTGGGAACTAAAAGAACCATTAATAAAATGTGTAATTCTTGTCTAGAAAAATCTTGTAAGAAAATTCTTAAGTCATTTTAGCCATCATTTCACATTCACAATACTGTTGTGTACAAATTCTAGCACTTTCTATTAGCAAAGGATATGGATTAAAATTTAACACAAGTATTACAAACATGTATCATACAAGATATTTCTTAACATATTGGTTATGATATACGTCTAAAACCATAATCAAAATTGCTTGATGGGGAAGGTAAACTTTGATGTCTGTTTTCTACGCTTGTTCTGTTTATTCCCACATTTTATCATTAGTTGCCAGTTCTGGGACTGTTCTACTGAAACAAGAGTAGCAGATTTGAGTTTTAATGTAACATCACCTCACTGATAAGTTTACCTCTTATTTTTATTATACTTGCCAACAACATTTTGAGAAAAGTTGGATTAATTTGGGTTCCTTAAGCAAACCTACCCTTTGCCATCATCGTGTGGATTCCGACTCATAGTGACTCTATTGGACAGAGTAGAACTGCCCCACAGGGTTTCCAAGGAGCAGCTGGTGAATTCTAACTGCCAACCTTTTGGTTAGCAGCTGTAGCTCTTAACCACTGTGCCACCAGGGCTCAAACACAGTGAGGGGTTTTTGGGTTAGGCAAGCCTGGTAACGAGCTACTATTATATTGAAAATAAATGTTTATCTAGAACAGTTTAGAGAAGCTTTGACTGATTTCCATGTTTCCAATCTAGGGAACATAATCTCCTTGGAAATGAAAACCAAATACTTGAGTTCACATAAGAAGTTCTGAGTCAGATGTCAGTTAAGCAAGCTTGCATTTCCATGTTCTTTTAATTGTCTTTTTCCTTATTGTCATCATTTTTCTTGGTTACCTTCTGATATCCTGGTAAAGCACCTAAATCCTTCCAAAATGATGAGCTTGAACATTTTTCTTCACATCAGACCACTCTGGGCACACAGATCCTCTTAAGAATCTGATAGAAACAATGGACCGTCTTAGAAAAAAAAAAAACTTGAATGTAAATACATTTTTAAATGACATTGCTAGTGTTCATGAACACCTGAAATCCAACCATGAATATTCCCTGAGGTTCCAAATGTGAACCACTGTTCTCCATGAAGCTGTAGCCCTCAGCCTCAGACTTACCAGAGGCCAGTGGGTTCAAGTGGTTAAAAGGCTTGGAATGTAAGTATGCTGATCTATCTAAATTTCCTCATCTGAGGACAGGTAAGGTTAAGAGAAGACTTTGAGCCAAAAATGAAGCTTAAGGATTAGTTTTCACAGCAGGAGCTTAGTTAATTTATGGTAATACTTATTCAGGGCAGCGTGTCAGAGAAACCAAAGTGGAAGATTCAAGGGGCAGAATAATTCCTCCTGTGGAAAGCAGGGCTTAGACTAAAAGAGCGATAGGAAAAAGAAACCTCCAAAGACCCTAGAATGAGGAGCAGATGACTGCTAAGGGATCATTCTGTTTCTCTGGCCATCCTCCAGAATCCTCCCTTACCCACCTGCTGGTAGAGTCGAACATAAAAGGAAAGATATAAACTAGTGCCCATTATTTCATACCCTCCACATCAGAGACCATATTCCCTTCTACACCTGCAATCTTTTTTTCTTTACTAACTCCTTCCATCAGCATTCAAACGTGCTCAAAGTCCTCCTTTGTCTTGAAAACACTCTCCCATCATCACTGAGTTCCTCCACTTATCCTCCTTCCTCACCTTCATACGTCAACTTCTTCACAAAGTACTCTGCACTTTTTTCAGAATCTCCAGTTCCTTGACCCCTACTTACTCCTCAACCCACTGCAGTCTGGCTTTAGTCCTCATCACTTTTCCCCAAGCGGTCAAACAGGTTTCCAGTCATTAATGTATTGCTAAATTCAGCAGACACTTCAAATTCTTTATCTACTTGTTGTCCAAAAACATTTTATACTATTCTCTACTTTCTTGACCTTGAAACACTCTTTTCTCTGGGCTCCCATGACACAAAATTCCTGGTTTTCCTCCTGTCGCTAAGACCATTTTTCTCAGTCTGCTTTGTGGTTCCTTCTTCTTCTCCCCTCTGTCCTAGACTCTCTTCTCACTACACCTGCCATTTGGACAATTTCATTGCTTTAATGCTCATCTATTCAATGTGCTTACAAATTGAAAGTTTTTATCTCTATGTTAAGATCTCTTCTGAGCTGTAGACCTATCTGTCCAATTGCCTGTTGAACACAGGATTGCTCAAAACAGGCTCGGATCCCAGTGAATACAATTTAAGGGTGGGCAAGGCAGTTAAGAATTTTGACATAGAATTTTCCATGGACCCCCTTTCAAACTGTCCCACCAATTTATATCGTTGCCTTGTCCTATCTCTTTGGCCATGGCTAAACAGCTTTACTTGGGCGCCCCACAGTCTCCTCAAACCTCATCATGGTAATCTAAAAATAAACTCATCATTTCCCTATCCTACTCCCCACTTCACTCCTCCAAGTATACCCTTGTACGGTAAATGATACCACAGTCCAACCGGTTGCTCAAGCCAGAAACTGGAGATAAACTGACTCCTCCTCTCTCTCAATTTATGTACTCAAAGAATCTCCAAGTTCTATCAACACTACCTACTAAACACCTCTAAAATTCACCTACTTCCCTCCTTTGTCACTGCCACCACCCTATTTCAGGCCGCCATCTTCTTTCACTTGGTTAACAGTAGCCCTTTAATTGCTCTCCCTGCCTCCACGATTGCCCTTTCCCACTACACTCTCCTGACTGAGAGAGTGATTGGTCTAAAACCAAGCTTGGTTCTGCCAATTTCTTACTTCAAACCTTTGTCCTGACTCCTCATGGCCTTAGGATAAAGCTCAACTCTTTCTCAGGGTTAAAGAGAGGCATTACTGTAAACTACAGCAGAGCTCCTCAGACTTCAAGGTGCACGGGAACCACCTCGAGCGGTTTTGTTAAAATGCAGATTCTGATTCTGTGGGTTTGGGTTGGTGCCTGAATTTTTGCATTTCTAAGAAGTTCCTAAGTGACGTTAATATTACTCTTCCAGGAAACACACTTTGAAGAGCAAAGATTTGGAATATGTTTTCTCGTACCAAACTGGGTGAAGTTCAAATCACAGTTCTGCCGTTCACTACATTTGTGAACTTAGAGAAGTCACTTACCCTCTATCTGTCACATTTTCCTTGTCTATCAAATGAAGATAATGGCGTACCTTTTCCTTAGGTTTGACGTAAGGGATAAATGAGTTGATATATTTAAAATACCAGCACAGAGTGCTATTTAAGTGCTGGTTATTATTACATGTCAAGGCCCTCACAATTTAGAAATTTCCTAAAATTCCCAGGGCACCGTGCATACCTTCAAGCATTTATGCACAGTCTGTCTCCTTCCTCCCCTCCCTTCCAGCCACAAATATTTACTGAGTGCTCAGCATGTGCTGTTAGTATGCTAGACACCAGAAATCTGATGGCGAACACAGTATCTGCCCTGCCTGAAGCTTACAGTTGAGCAGAAAAGACAGACTAGGGATAAAGTGTATTGTGTATGATGAAGTACTGAGAGCCATAAGGGTATCTCCTAATCTGGTAGAAGAATGATAAAAGAAATCATTTGTGTGTCTTTCTCCCATACCAGCATGTAAGCTTTTCATGGGTGGAGATCTGGTCTTACCTTCACTGCCAGCACCGTGGCTGGCAGAGTTGTCACTCAGGGACTCATTGTAAACCTACAGAACAGAAATACAGTGCGTTCAGAGAACTGCTTGATATTATTGGGTTAAAAAATGAAAGAGCCAGACAGGGGCAGACACCAAATTTTGAAAGGTCTTAAATGCTGTGCTAAAGAGCTTGGATTATGAAAGTCAAAGAAAGCAGTGTGAATCCAAGACAAGTTATTTAGCTACTCCAGGTCAGTCTCCTTATTTATAAAAGCGGAGGGAGGTGGCTTACCCTTCTGCTTAGCTCTAAACCTTTATATTCTATGACCAGATATCTGACTTCTTTCTTCCTGCATTCATGCAACACATATGTGTCCTAGG
Organism: Trichechus manatus latirostris; assembly: GCF_000243295.1. Lineage (NCBI taxonomy): Eukaryota > Metazoa > Chordata > Mammalia > Sirenia > Trichechidae > Trichechus > Trichechus manatus. The sequence continues at coordinate 4,417,071 of NW_004443953.1, forward strand.
CTCTGTTTTAGATGCCAGGGACAAGTCCTGACAAGACAGGAAAGGCCTCTGCTTTTATTGTGAGACATGTTGGAATTCCCTAAGAATTCACACATTGAGAAATGTTTGAGGTAAAAATTAAAATAACACCAAATCTTAACCAGTATTTATCAACTAATACTGTGAATGTTTGGTTTCCAAGGGAATGTTAACAGATTTTTTTCCCCCTACTTTATACACAGAATTAGCATAAACACACGGAGATCAACACATCGTGTTTCCAGAGCCTGTAAACCTGCAATTGCTGAGTGAAAGCTGTGAGTACCTTGGCTACAATCACTTTCCTTTGATGGATGCTGAGAACCAACTTTGCCTAAGTCTCTGAGACTGAGAATAGATAAAAATTAAATTAAAGCTAGCTTTAAATACCAAATGGTCACCCGCCTCCACTAACAAATTTTTAAGCTTACTTGTCAAAAGAGTACCTTTAAGTTATTGATTAGTGTTATCATCACAGTCCAGGATATGGCTCTGCCTCCTATCTTTTTAAATCCCATTCCAATAGGAGGAAGATTATTTTGCTACGGGCCTGAATCATAAATACTAGAAAAACCAGTTAACATCAATATCCACCCCCCCAACACCAACACACACACCACATATACTCACAAATATTCACATACACATGCTTGCACACATCACACACATGCACACACAAACCTACCTCGTTTTTTCGGCAAGGATCCAGAATAAAGCCAAATGTGGTTTTGGGACGTTTCTTCCCAGACACCACAGTAATCCAATAATAAGTATAATAAACAAAAACAAACAGAAATGAGTTTCCTTAAATGTGGAGAAGATGTGTACTTCTTCCTGCAGATAATTGTTTCTTGTTGTACAGCTTGTGGCAGCTTGGCTGCAGGGATGGACCAGCCCCCTCAGTTTATACAGATGAAGATGTTACCTGGTCAGCAATTAAAATCTGGAGTGTGGGATGCAAATAAGAAAGGGGTTTTCATCTTTTTTTCTCACAGTTTTGAAAAATCACCGCAGTAACCCAAACTGTCACTTTGTACAACTTTTCCCCTACTTAAGTATTATTAAAAAAATTTAAAAAAAAGAATGTTTTCTATTAGGAGCCTGAAAATCTGAATTCTGGTTAGTTTTTCACTAACTGCTCTATCCGTTTGTAAAAGTCCATTTGCCTTTCTGAGTTTTTCTCATTTGCTGGATGAGGGGAATAAACTAGGCAACTTCAAAAATTCCTTCCAGCTCCTAGACTTGGTGGTTCTGTGGAAATGAGCTTGGATGAGAAGTGTGCTTTTATAGGGAAGGAAAAATATAAAAATGATTGTGACACTAAGAGGCTTTATCCGTGGACATTCTTTTCCTGAGTTTTGCTACATTTTCTCCTCTTCTGCTCTTACCCTCCTCCTTCTCATCCTTCTGTCTTCTGCCTCTCCTCCTCTTCGTTCTAATGGCAGAAATTTAGTTTTTTTTTTTAGTACGCTATTACAGAAAAGACAGGTTGTGTTTCTTTCTAATTTACTAGAAAATGAAAGTTCTTTCTTTTTGAGAAAACTAGGTCATAGAGCTAAAAAACAAATTGTGCAAAATGACCAAAATGGTGGTACATTTAAGACTGTTTTTAAATGAGTCATTAAATTGGCATCCAGTTTTGACACATCTTAAAGAAAATCTCCTACATTTCTAACACTACTCCTAAATTATAAATTTGTAATCTAGTCTTCAAAGAAGCTTATCAAAATTCATTTGGATTAGCAATGTGGGTATTTTCTGTTAAATATTTGCAGATTTTTATTTGGATGATATATTCCATTTTTCCTAATTTTTCTGGAAAAAATACTAGCTGTATGAATACCCTACTGGAACTTAGTTTCCATATCTATAAAATGAGTTGTTACTCACTGCCATGGTTTGCATTATGTCCCCCAAAAAATGTGAGTATCAATTTGGCTAGGCCATGATTCCTGGTACTGTGTGATTTTCCTGTATGTTGTAAACCTGTCTCTATGATATTAATGAGGGAGTATGGGTGGCAGTTGTGTTAGTAAGGGAGCACCTGATCTACAAGACTGGATTGTGTCCTGAGGCAATCTCTTGAGATATAAAAGAGAGAAGTGAGCAGCGAGACAGGGGGACCTCATACCATCAAGAAAGCAGTGCCGGGAGCAGAGCGCGTCCTTTGGACACGGGTCCCTGCGTCGAGAAGCTCCTAGTCTGGGGGAACATTGATGAGAAGGCTGACAGAGAGAAAAAGCCTTCCCCTGGAGCTGACACCCTGAAATTTTAGCCTACTTCGACTGTGAGGAAATAAACTTCTCTTCATTAAAACCATCCACTTGTGGTATTTCTGTTATGGCAGAACTTGATGACTAAGACACTCACCTATCTCTTCTGGTTCTTGTGTACCATGATCAAGAACAAAGAATTCAAGCAAAATAACTTTAGTTTTGTTTTGTTTTTTTTAATTTGTGTTAAGATTTCATTTAATTTTTGGAATAGGTAACTCATGCGTTTGGTACAAAACTCAAAAGATACAGAAGGCAGATGTCAAATTAGGAAAGGTCTTAAATGCTGTTAGTAATTCCCACTACCTACCCTCTTTCTTGTGGTTTCTTCAAGAGTAACTATAGATATTTTTAAGTTAGGTATCAATTGATGGAAAGTCAAATTGGGTTTGATCAAGACTAAATGATACATCACTATTAGGATAACAAATTATATATATTAACATTTTGTCATTTCTATCTAACATCACTTTATTTCCTGTACTTTTCTCCTCAACAATATTTACATTTGCATAACTCATAATAGTTTTTAGGATATTTTGATATGTATTATCTCATTTGCTCTAAAGCACCAGCTATGGATATAACTTCCAGTATTCTTCCATACAAAGCAGAATATACATGTCATGTTTTTTGCCATGTATGTATTTAGATTTACCAAGAATGCCTAATGGGATGCTAATAATGGAGTGTTTTTATAAAGTGTTACTGTGACCTGTCCCAAAAAATCATGAAAATGGCAATTGAGAATTAAGAATTTGTAAGTAGATTGGAAATTTCATGCAGATTACAAGGGGCACATATGCCTATGACCGGCCCTTAGTGGTGGCCTACTGGGCTTCACAGAAATGCCTGGGGTCTCCCCAGGTCTCTTAAGGGCCAGGGAGAACTCCCCATAACAGAGATCTAGCACTATCCTACCCGGCCCCCTGCATGTTCAGTGGGATTCTAAAGGCTGCAGTGACCACTGTTTTTGAAAACAGAATAAAAAGGTCCTGAGACAACAAATTCCTACCCCACATCTACACCCATTAGCAAAAATGCTAGTAGACATGCAAAGGGAGAGGACACTTGTATCCTTCCACTAGGTTTACCAAATGCTCACCACACCTTACTTAGAGTGATACTAGTTACTACCAATTGCTGTGGAGTCAATTCTGACTCATAGTCACCCTATAGAACAGAGCAGAACTGCCCCCATAGAGTTTCCAACACCGTAATCTTTACAAAAGCAGAAAATCACATCCTTCTCCTGCGGAGCAGCTAGTGGGTTCCAACCGCCGCCAGCCTTTCAGTTAGTAGCCAAGTGCTTAACCACTGTGCGACCAGGGCTCACTTGTTCTAGTCACTAGGGAATCATAATGATGCCTCCATAGTCACTAATGAATCACAATGATGCCTCCAACAAAAAATTTCAAGACTGGAGATGCTATAGCCAATTTTCTTGGCTTTGAGTCATTGTCAATTTCAATAAAGTGTTGTCGTTGTTAGGTGCCATGGAGTCAGTTCTGACTCATAGTGACCCCGTGTACAACAGAAGAAACACTGCCCAGTCCTGTGCCATTCTCACAATTGTTGCTATGTTTGAGCCCATTGTTGCAGCCACTGTGTTAATACATCTCATTGAGGGTGTGCCTCTTTTTTGCTGACCTTCTACCTCACCAAGCATGATGTCCTTCTCCAGGGACTGGACCCCCTGATAACATGTCCAAAGTTCATGAGACAAAGTCTCGCCATCCTCACTTCCAAGGAGCACTCTGACTGTATTTCTTCCAAGACAGGCTTGTTCATTCTTCTGGCAATCCATGGTATATTCAATATTCTTCACCAACACCATAACTCAAGGGCATCAATTCTTCTTCGGTCTTCCTTATTCATTGTACAGCTTTCGCATGCATATAGGCGATTGAAAATACCATGACTTGGGACAGGCGCACTTTAGTCCTCAAAGTGACATCTTTGCTTTTGAACACTTTAAAAAAGTCTTTTGCAGCAGATTTGCCAGTGCAATGCGTCATTTGAGTTCTTGATTGATGCTTCCATGGGCGTTGATTGTGGATCCAAGTTAAATGAAATCCTTGACAATTTCAGTAAAGTAGCACCCTCTAAAAATTATCAATTTTATCCAAGACATTTTTAAAGATACTTAGTATGTGCTGTGCACTGCTTTGCCCCAGTCAGAGTGTAGAAATGAGTAAGACACAAAGGTTGCTTTCAATGAGCTTATATTTGGATTATAAGAGATACAACAAGCCCCATAATGTTTATAATACAAGGTAGAATATGAAAATTATGTTTCATTAAACATATAATAATATGACTTATAAATGGGTTGTCATAAACCTTAGAATTAAAAACAAAGTCTGCAGCTTTAAAACTAGAGGAGAAATAGGACATGTTGATGGGCTCTTCCTATTTTAGAAGGCCCAGAATGAGCTCTTCTTTCATCATCATGTTTTATGAATTTGAAGATGATCATAAACCACCAGAATCAATAATACACAATAATGCCAGGATATATTAAAGCCAATATATTATATGGTTAGACTTGCTGTATTCTCAGGAAAGAATTATGTGATTGATCGTTTAATCTTATTTATTGCTGTTCGTTGAATGGCTGAAAGTTCTTACTAACTTGTTTAACTGGAGTTGTCATTTAGGTAAATGATGGATTTAAAAAAATGCTTTGTAGGATTTATTAGATAAAGAATATTTAACCTAATCTATCATTTTTATACTGATCACATTCCAAATAAGGTAGACTCTTCATTTTATTGGACAGTTTCCAATACTGTCCGTGTATGACTAGAACGGAAATGGTTCACTTCTTATATTTAAAAACATATTTGTTAGAAAGAAAATCATACAAGGCAATTTTTGTTTGATTTTCCTATATTATGAGGAGCTTGACTTTTAGTTTATTGAGATTATATAGGGCTAAGACGCATCAAGAGGGTTGTGGTGATTGGAGCACTCAGTATAAAAAACCAAAACAAACAAACCCGTTGCCGTTGAGTCAATTCCGACTCATAGCGACCCTGTAGGGCAGAGTAGAACTACCCCCATAGGGTTTCCAAGGAGCACCTGGTGGATTCAAACTGCCGACCTTTTGGTTAGCAGCTGAACTCTTAACCACTACACCGCCTCCTGTAAATTCCTGGACTCAAGGTTATTAACCTAACCTGCTCTCAAGTCGCTGTTTAAATGGAATATACTTGTCAGTCTTTTACGGTGACTTAACCGAGTAGGGATTGATTTTATTTCTCATGACTCATTATTGAAGGAAATTATAGTTTATTTTAAAACATCCAGGAAAATAAAATAGCCATCTCGGTTTTATAGTAACCGATTCACAATCTCTTTATAGCACATGATATTCAACTCAAAAATGGAATTAAAAGAAAAAAAAGATACAAAAAACACTGTATTTCCTCTCTGATGAATCATGTTCCCAGGTCATGGCAAATTTTTCATGTAATCCTGTGTACCCAAATGCCTGGCCCTGTGGTGGTTATTCAGCTGATTTGAACATATTACCGATGTGGCCCAGGTTACAGGCTCAGTGCTTCCTCAGTAGACTGTTTCTACAACTGCAGATCATGCTTCTTGCTAGACAGATTACATTTGTTATTAGATGCAAGGGAAAGCCAGAAGAAACGTGTAAGTGAATGGATCAGTGGAGTCCCTTTCCCACTGCTGAGAAAACAGCTTCAGATACTGATAGTAGTTGAAGAGCATGATGGGAAAGGCAATCTTCCAAGGGAAAGGAAGTCCAAAAATTGTGGCACAATTACTTCTCTTGAGACATTTCATAGGGTACTTGTTGAATTTGTGAAGGAAGATTTTATAGATTGAAGAGTGTCTTCTCAAAATATGTATTGAATTTCTGGTCCTTGTACCTGTGGATGCAATCCTGTTTGGAAATAGGGTTTTTTTATGTTAATGAGATCATGCCAGTATAGAGTGGATCCTAAGCCTACTCACTTCTGAGTTATAAAAGGACCAGAGCAGACACAGAGGTATACACACAGGGGCGAGACAAACGTCATGTGAGGACTGTCTACAAGCCAAAGAAAGCCAAGGAACCCAGCACCACCAACAAGGAAGGAAGCAACATGGTAAACACCCTGATTTGGACTTTTAGCCTCCAGAACTGTGAGAAAATAAATTTATAACCACCCGCTTGTGGTATTTGTGTTACAGCAGCACTAGGTTACTAAGACAGAGGGCAAAGGGGAGCAGGGGAGAATGATTCTGACTTGCATTATGCCTTTGGTGTCCTTGTAGACTCCATCTCTAGGAAAGTTGGTTGACATGTGGGGGGAGGGGCGTTCATATAAAAGAAAACACTTACCTTGTCCCTACCATACACTGACCTTGTCCTACATAGTTTTAGATAAATCTTCTTTTTTAGTTTAGTATTTCTTTATACCAAACTCTGATACTGAGTCAAACCCTCAAACAAGCCTTTGAAGAGACTCCTGAGGCAATTTAGGAACTAGATTTGCGCTTCCAGAACACCTTTTAGAAGAATAACAGAGCAAGTATGCAGGGGATAGAAAAGCAGACTCAACTTATACCTACAGAAGTGATCACAGATAGGAGATATAATTCATATGCTGTATTTCTCTAGCTCGTTAGGAATCTAATTGTAGAGGCAAGCCTGATGAGGGGTTTACAAGCAGAAAGTTGGGATTTGGGGAGACAAGGATCTGGATAACCCAGTTTCATGTTAAAAGGCAGTACTCTTCATGTCTTAAAGATTTTCTTATACCCCAGTGAAGACATATCAAGTGTGACATAAAATCTAAGTATTTTTTAAGTTGAATTTTTTTAAGAGAATAAAATGTTTGATGAAATATGATTTTACTTACACATTACCATGAACTACATTTTACCTTTATTCCAATAATAGTTGCCATAATTACATGATTGTGAATGTAATCCCTCCAAGAAAATCATATGAGTCACTTTTTTTGTTTTGTTTTATTAGTATCCACAGAACAAATTAACCAGATGGAAAGCTATAGTCAGCTGGTTTATTTCATGGGAAGTGGAGTTCATCAGCTCTCAGGAGAATTCGTATTTGACCTCTCCACACAAGACATTCAGCTTCCAACAAACTAGGCTTGTGAATATGTCCCTAGAGACTAATATCAAACATTCCACCACAATTCTATGATGCTTGTTTTAGGTTATTTTTGATTGATGGCCTGGAGTTATGTCTTTACTTATTTTTAAAAATGTTTGTTGAGTTTTAAAAAAATAGTGGTTGAGGGGAAAGAAAATAACTTCCTTCTTTAAAATGGGGACTACAGTTGCAATTGGACATTTACCATCAAGTCAAATACATTCAAACAGATTCATCCGTGACTTGTCCCTTCTTGCATCTCACTTCATTCTTGAGTGAGATCATAAGCAGTGAATATTGTTCTCATTTAATAGCAAAGGAACCTAAGGATCAGAAAGGTTAAATGGCTTCCATAACATTGAACAAGTTACATGCTAGTGATAAAGCAACCAGGCAATAATCTGCAGTTTCTGATTTCTAACTCAATACTCTTCTCAGTATGTTACATCTTTGGTAACAAGCAAAAAACAGGTAAGTACACACAAGTCTGCTCAACCCCACCCTTAGTACCAGGGGAGGAAATGGAAAAAGAAGCCTTAGGGTAGAACCTCTTGACTGGTTATGCTAATTCCTTCATATTTTTAAGATATGCAAAATTTGTATTTTTCTGCTGTAGAATATATATATGTCCCATATGGCTTAGTTTACACAAGCATTGGAGGATTTATTTTTTTCATGTATCTCATTTAACCAGTTGTCATCAATTCAATTCCGACTCAAGGCAACCTCATGTGTGACAGAGTAGAACTGTGCTCCATAGGGTTTTCAATGGCTGATGTTTCAGAAGTAGATCTCCAGGCCTTCTTTCTGAGGTGCATCCAGGTTGACTACAACCTCTAACCTTTCAGTTAGCAGCTGAGCTCATTAATCGTTTGCACTACCCAGGGACTTCATATCTCATTTAACTCCCCTAAATTTGATAAATTCAGCCACTCATCACACCAACAGTGCTTCATCTCACATCGTAGGTCCCAGAGGACAATAACCTTGCAATCTTGCTAACGACATGACACATCTCTAAAGGTTGTGCACACAGAATCAGAAAGGCCGGTTTAAGTTTCCAACTGAGAATTGAAGTGTCTTATCAAACAGTTCAAACATTGTTGAGTGGAAGCTGATCGGTGTTCTTAGTTTAGGGAAAAAAAACCTTTAATATGTCAAAAGCTTAACCATCTATATCTGCTGTTTGATATTGTCTTCAGTTGGTATTCAGGGGTACTCAAGTGGTCTTCTTCAGCTGACCGGGCAGGGAAAATGAAAGCACTCTCTCTACCACGAACAGGCCCTTAGGACCTTACCCTCTGTCCCCTAACTTTTATTCTTAGTCATTTGACGTATTTGCCACACGTATAATAGCTATAATGAATTAATTCACTACTCAAGTGAACACATAGCATGTGATTTCTTTATTCTTTTATACTTGAGCCTTTATCTTTTATTCTCTTAATAGAATCCTAGTTCTTAGAGAACAAGAAGTTTTATGCATTTTTTTATTCAGATATGAAGCATTTACTGAAGTCCTGCTATGCTAGGACCTGAGATACACAGATGAATTAAGAAACATCCTTGAGCTTGAGGAGCTAACAATAGAGTAAGAGAGAGACACACAAAACAAAACAACTGTTACAAAATGTGGCGTGAGGAAGATAGACAGTATGCATGAACTAATGAGACAGCAATACTCTGCACCGCCCGTGAGGAAGATAGACAGTATGCATGAACTAATGAGAC
>NW_004443953.1:4426323-4526649 GCF_000243295.1 Trichechus manatus latirostris
ATGATAATGAGAATTATGAGGTGGACAAAGTAGGCGGGTGACAAGGGGGAGGATAATATAGATAGAAATGTCATGTGTGAAGGCCCAAACGCCTGAAAGGATGTGATATATTTGAAGGCTATGGAGTCATTTAAAGTGGAGTCCTGGTGGCACAGTGGTTAAGAGCTCTGCTGCTAACCAAAAAGTTGGCAGTTTGAATCCACCAGTCTCTCCTTGGAAACCCTATAGGGGTTCTACTCTGTACTATAGGGTCACTTTGAATTGGAATCAACTCCACACAATGGGCATATTTTTTTTGTTTATTTGTTTTTAAAACATAGGTGGCACGTGTGTGTGTGCATGTGTGTGTGTGTTGGAGAGTCCAGGAGTGGGAAAAGCCTGGAGATAGTGGGAAAAGTAGACAAGAGAAGGCTAAGTTATGGAGCTTAGGGTTTATTTTATAATCCAGTAAGAACTCTTGGAGGTTTTTCACCAGGGAAGGGAGACGATCAGATGAATCTGAGAAAGATTTTTCTTGGGTATTGTGGAGAATTTTCTGGAGCTCCCCAAAGAAATTGAGCTTACAATTAGAGAGAAAAAGTCATGTAGTAGAAATACCCTTGGTTTCACTCAATAGAAGAAGTAGCTTTAATTACAGTAAGCCACTATAGTCCATCAGAGACATGAGGAGGGCCTAAACTAAGATTCAAAAAATGCTTCTGAGGTGAAATCAATAGACTGTGGTACATGTGTAGAGAGTGGGGGCAGGAGAGGGAGAGTAGGATGACTGAATCATTTACCTTAGGAGACTACAGAGATTGTATAACTATCATAGTAGATGGTTTCTTTAACTTTTTATAGAACATAGAGCTGTATACCCTGCTCAATGAGGCTTCAAAAGTGCTCTTGACTGGCTAACAGCACCCTGTCTGCTCTTAGAGCACCAATTCAAACTGAAATCCTGAAAGTGAGAATGGCCACAGGTAAATTCAGCTAAGTATATTTTGAATTAAGATTCTTCACCCAGATTCGGTCTCCAAGTCTGGTATATCAATCACACAAGTTTCAAAGACTTCAACATTTTATACAGATATTTCCCTAGAGTATTTTAATATTCCTTACCCCATTTAGCTTTAAATTCTGCAAGTTCTTCCCTAAATAAAAGCAGAAACAAATCTGCTTTACAGAATCAATGAAAGACCTGAATGGACAATTGGAATAGTCGGGCATCACTCCCGGATGAGCACAGATATCTTTATACAGGCTGAGTGAAGCCACTTTGAATAACCAGAAGAAAATTAAGTGACAAAGCCCAAAAGACTTTAAATTAAAAAATAGTTCACTTTTACATATATGCAAAGAAAGTAATGGTTACAGCATTATTTGCAGCTATTTAGCAAAACTAGAGATCATGTTAGAACTAGAAGTTGTCTTACATACCATTTACTATATATCCTCTATTTTAAGATACATAATCAATGTAATTATTTTATATAGTATTTCCTATCCCCGTGGGGAACAAAAATCTGTAATCAAATCAATGGAATATCTTATAATTGGTACTTAGAATAGTGATATTTGGTAATTCAACTCCCTCAAGTTACCGCATAGAGAAATAAAATTCCTCAAAAATACATCAGCATAGAGCCATTGTTGGAAATCAGAAGGTCCAAAACATATATAGTACATTTTTAACTTCACCATAAGAAGGGAAAATAAAATTCCTCAAAAATACATCAACATAGAGCCACTGTTGGAAATCAGAAGGTCCAAAACATATCTAGTACATTTTTAACTTCACCATAAGAAAGGAAAAGCCCTCTCACTTTAGAAACTTGTGACCTACGACAGGAAAGTAATAATGTACGTACAGACAGTCCTTGATCAGCACAGTGCATATCAAAAACACGCCTCATTTTAAACAGTTCCATGGTAACTGAGTATTATGAGAGAAAAAGAGAAATTTATTGTCCCTCTCCTCCTCTCTTACACCTACAATGTCTCTCTCAGCAGTCAAACCTTTCTTTAGTCTACAAGCATCCTCAGATCTGTACAGTTTCAACAACAGCTTCCATGACTACCAATACCACGCAAAATCCTTTTCTGAATACAGCTACATCCATCTGGATTATTGCCTCCATTGACAAACATAATGAAAGAATGGTTTAATACATACCACTTCTATTTACTCATCATCCACTCAGTTTTCAAAAATCTTTTAAAACATTACGTATATAGAAAAGACTATTTCTGATATATATACAAAGCATAAGAAATTACATTCTGGTTTAAGAAATAGAACATTTCCTATATATTTGAAACGTCTGTGCTCACTCCCAATTCCCCTTTTAACTCCACAAGTTACATAATCCTGATTTGCATCCTGAATTCAACAATAAAATAAAATTAAAAAAAAATAGATTGAGCTTTTAAAAATATTTGTCATTGAAAAATGAAAAATATTTGCATATGTCTTTTCCCTGTTTTACCATTAACTTATTTTTAATTATTTTATTAACTCATAGGCATGTTTTACATAGTAAGATTCTAATGCTTTGTCAGTTATATGAGTGGCAAATATCAGCTACTTATTTTTTCACTCGTTTAATGGTATGTTTCAATGAGTAAATTTTCTTAAATTATTAATTTTTTCCTTTATGGTATGTGTTGTTATATCTTCTTAAAACACTTTCTCTACCCTGAGATAATAGAAATTTTCTCCTATATTTTAAAATTTTGCTTTTACATTGATGATGGAATTGTTTTGAGTACAGTGTACATGTAAACAGCCAATAATTGAATAATTTGTTCTGTTTCCCACTAAAGTGAAATACCATTTTTTATATATCAAGTTTCCAGATATGTGTAGTTCTGACCTGTTCTCTATTTTGTCCCATTGGTCTTTTGATTTATTGTTGTATGGCAATATGTCATATGATATACATCTTTTTGTTTATCCATTCTCCCTTTGATAATATTGTAATATCATTGTAATAATAATGTTGTAATAGTCCACTCCACCACCTGCCTGTCGGTTTGTCATACTGTGGTGGCTTGCATGTTGCTGTGATGCTAGAAGCTATGCCACAGATATATCAAATATCAGTTGGGTCACCAATGATGGACAGGTTTCAGCAGAGCTTCCAGACAAAAACAGACTAGGAAGAAAGGCCTAGTGATCCACTTCTGAAAATCAGTCAATAAAAACCTTATGCACAGCAACAGAACACAGTGTGATATGGTGCTGGAAGTTGAGCGCCTCAGTTGGAAGGCGCTTAAAATATGACTAGCGACAAGTTGCCTCCTCAAAGTAAAGTCAACCTGAATGATGCAGATAGAGTAAAGCATTTGGGACCTTCATTTGCTGATGTGGCACGATTCAAAATGAGAAATAACAGCTGCAAACATCTATTAATAATCAGAATGTTGAGTGTATGAAGTATGAATCAAGGACAATTGGAAGTCATTGAAATTAAATGGAACACTGGAAGATCAATATCCTAGGTGTTAGTGAGATGAAATGGACTGGTATTGGCCATTTTGAATGCAACAATTGTATGCCAGAATGACAAATTGAAAAAGAAGGGTGTGGCATTCATCATTAAAAAGAACATTTCAAGATCTACTCTGAAGTACAATGCTGTCAGTGAGAAGTTGATATCCATATGCCTACAAGAAAGACCAGTGAATACGACCATTATTCAAATTTATACACCAACCACGAATGCCAAAGATGAAGAAATTGAAGATTTTTACAAACTGCTACAGTCTGAAATTGATCAAATCAATCAAAATGCATTGATAACTACTAGTAGTTGGGATGTGAAAGTTGGAAATGAAGACGAAGGATCAGTAGTTGGAAAATATGGTGATAGAAGTGATGCTGGCAATCATATGATAGAATTCTGAAAAACCAACAAATTATTCATCAGAAATACTTTTTTTCACCAACACTTTCAACGACTACATATGAGGATCTCGCCAGATGGACTGCACAGCAATCAAATCAACTGCATCTGTGAAAAAGGCAATGCAGAAGCCCAATATTATCAGTCAAGACAAAGCCAGGGGCCGACTGCAGAACAGATCATCAATTGTTCATGTGCAAGTTCAAATTGAAGCTGAAGAAAATTAAAGCATCTTCACAAGAGCCAAAGTATGACCTTGAATACATCCTGCCTGAATTTTGAGGATATATCAAGAACAGATTTGAGACACTGAATACTACTGACTGAAGACCAGAAAAGATGTGAAATGGCATCAAGGACATCATACATGAAGAAGGCAAAAAGTCATTAAAAAGACAGAAAAGAAGGAAAAGATCAAAATGGATGTCAGAAGAGACTCTAAAACTTGCTCGTAAGCACAGAGTAGAAAAAGCAAACAGAAAAAATGATGATGTTGATGAGCTAAACAAAACATTTCAAGGGGCAGCTCAAGAAAACAAGGTAAAATATTATAATGAAATATTCAAAGAGCTGAACAAACTGAAGTATAAATTCAAGCCTCGAATTGCAATATTGAAGGATTCTAGGGGCAAAAAATTAAATGGCACAGAAAGCATCAAAAGAAGATGCAAAGAATACACAGAGTCACTGTACCAAAAAGAATTGTTCAACATTCAATCATTTCAGGAGGTAGCATATGGTCAAGAACAAAAGGTACTGAAGGAAGAAGTCCAAGTTGCACTGAAAGCATTGGCAAAAAACAAGGCTCCAGGAATTGACGGAATAACCATTGAGATGTTTCAACAAACAGATGCAACGCTGGAAGTGCTCACTTTATGCCAAGAAATTTGGAAGACAGCTGCCTGGCCAACCAACTGGAAGAGATCCGTATTTGTACCTATTCCAAGGTGATCAAACAGAATACAGAAATTATTGAACAATATCATTAATATCACATGCTAGCAAAATTTTGCTGAAGATGATTTAAAAATGACTTCAGCCATACATAGACAGGGAACTGTCAGAAGTTCAAGCCAGATTCAGAAAAGGACTGAAACAAAGGATATCATTGCTGATAGCAGATGGATCTTGGCCGAAATCAGAGAATACCAGGAAGTTGTTTAACTGTGTTTTATCGACTATGTGAAAGCATTCGACTGTGTGGATCATAACAAATTATGGATAACATTGCAAAGAATTGGAATTCCAGAACACTTAATTGTGCTCGTGGGGAACCAGTACATGGATCAAGAGGCAGTCATTCAAACAGAACAAAGGCATACTGTCTGGTTCAAAATTGGAAAAGGTGTGTGGCAGAGTCGCATCCTTTCACCATACGTATTCAACCTGCATGCTAAACAAATAATCTTTGCAGCTGGACTATGTAAAGAATGCAGCATCAGGACTGGAGGAATTCATTAACAACCTAAAATATGCAGATGATGTATCAGTGTACCTCTAAATTGATCTTCTAAGACACCTGCATGCAGTGACAAAAATTCTGAACTTAAATGTTGTATCAACTGCGGAATGACTTTGAAGGAAATTTGAGAATTCTAATTGATATACCCCAAGGGATGAATAGCATTTTTGAGTTCACACTTAGAAAAGTTGAATGATATTCAATTGAAGTACAGTGTTAATATTAAGATTTCTTATAGTTCATAATTATAAATCAACTTTGCTCAAGGGTAGTAAATCTTTGAATGTGAAAATTACCCAATATCTGTGCCAATTAACACTCAGATGGAGGTTCCTGAGATATGAATTACATAGTCCTCATTCTCTTTTCAACAGCTTTAGCTGTTAGGAAATGAATAAAAACAAGCCATTTGGCTTGCTGTTCTGGATGAGACGTAGAGTTATTCCCTGAGTATTTACAAAAATATTAATGCTAGCGATGAAGATGAGAAAGTACAGGATGAGATTTAGGGAAGAATAAGAAAAGTGATATGATTGGAAAAATTCATATTCTTACCTCTTCTGCTCACTCCGTCTCCCTCCTCATTTAGAACTGCTTGTTTTAGAGGTTCAAATTGTTTAAAATCGTTTCAACGTCTTCCTTTGCCCTAAATATATCCAGCTGAAAATCTGTTCTCAACTCAGGACTCACCTTTATCCAATTTCAGATGTGATCCCGTGCATCCTCCTACTTGTCTTTTCCCCTTCCTTTCCTGCTGAATCAAGATCCTTCCTTCCTTCTTTCTTTCCCTCCTTCTTTCCCTTCCTCTTTCCTTTTTTCCTTCTTTCCTCCCTCTCTCCCTTCCTTCCTCTTTTCCTCTCTCCCTCCCTTCCTTCCCTGTTTCCTTTCTACCTGTTTTCCAACAGTTTAACATCCTTGAAGTATTCTTTGAAAATTCTCCCTCTCAAAGTAGAGCTTAGAGCTCCTCTCTAGTTTCTCAATCTCCTATTCATTCCCTAAATAACTCTGTGTGGTTCCAGTGGAAAGCGTATTACTTAAATGATCATAACATCTCTATTTTTAAGAAAAGGATCCCTGGTGGCACAAAGATTAAGTGCTCAGCTAACCAAAAAGTTGACGGTTTGAACCCACCCAGAGGCTCCGCGGGAGAAAGACCTGGCGATTTGCTCCCATAAAGATTACAGCCTGGAAAACCCTATGAGGCAGTTCTGCTCTGTCATATGAGTTCACTATGAGTCGAAAACCGGCGTCACAGCACCTAACAACAGCAACATTTTTAAGAAACTATAATTGGACTTCAATGTTAAATGATGTACTTCATGAAATGAGGATGAAATTTCTTAGTATCTTTTTCCAACCCAAAATTAAAGAGTAAAAATTCAGTTTGTCCTCTAATTTCAAATGATGTGCCCTATGAATAAGGTTGGTGCTAAATTAAGAGAATCCAGGCTTCTTTAGAGCAGGGAGTCCAAATATCACTGAATATTCAACACATGTTAACCTGCACGAAAAGTCTGCTCTCACTGTGTTGCTGTAGTTAGTTGCCATGGAGTTGATTCCAACTCATGCATGACAACCCCATGTGTGCAGAGTAGAACTGTGCTCCATAGGGTTTCCAAGGCTGTGACCTTTTGGAAGCACACCGCTGGGTCTGTCTTCCAAGGCACCTCTAGGGGGTTTGAACCACCAACCTTTTGGCTGGTAGCTGAACTCGTAACTGATTGCACTGCCCAGGACTCCTCTCACTGTCTAGGCCTATAACTGCAAAATCACAAGAGTTTAAGACATTAAACTGACTATGCTGTCACTCAACCCAACTCCTTGGTGTTGCTCTTACAAACCAGAACTGAATAAGCCCTGGTGGCACAGTGGTTAAGTGCCTGGCTGTTAACCAAAAGGTCAGTGGCTCGAACTCACTAGCTACTCTGTGGAGAAAGTTATGGCAGTCTGCTTCTGTAAAGATTACTGCCTTGGAAACCGTATGGGGGCAGTTCTACTCTGTCATATAGGGTCACTATGAGCCAGAATCGACTCAAAGACAACAGGATTTTTTTTTTTTTTTTGATATATATAGTATAGTACCTGCCTCTCTCCTTTACAAAAACAATGAGGAAAAGCTGTTCCATTTTGTTAAGAATTTTCTATTGAGCAAGGCCTGTTATATGGTTAGGAAGGGGTGGAAGAAGGACTATATGGTCTTATATTTAGACATCTGGCCTGATCACCAAGTGAGATAGTTGTTGTAATACTGGGTTTAACATGTTGTTTAAAACAAACATTTGAAATACCATAACTTTGTAATACCATTTTTCTTTTGTTTTTTCATCTTATAACATACTAAGACCCTCTAAATATGAAAATAACCTGGGAATTCCCAACTCCTGAGAGGCCATGCTACATGGTGCTATTATATATATCTAAAACTAAAATCATATTAATAAAGATAGTGACATTTTGCATTTAAAGTGATGCAAGTTAAAGGTATATATCTTATATCACTATTAGGAGATCACTTGATCACTATAAATGTGAATAAAACTTGTATTTTAAAACCTTTCAAGGGAATCTGATCCATTTTCCTCCTGTTTCCAAGCCCTCGGTAACCCTTTGAGTGTGTTTATATTAACTAGGAAGGGACCTTTCCTTGGAATTAATCAAACAGGGAATTCAATGTTCCTGGCAGATGATTTTAGCCATGTTCCATTGGGAATTTTCTAGTCCAAATTTTCATTTTTCCTGAGAAAAGAACCACATGTTCCAAATCCTCAGTCTTTTCTCCACTTCGTAGTGAAGAGTAGTGTAGCAAAATGGCAATACATAGAGTTAATGATGACATGTATTCAGCAAGGCACTCTGCTAGAAATTTTATCACTAAAATAGGAAAAGGCAAAATGTATGGGAATAACAGTTCAAATACAGTAAATACAGACTAGCATCAGCAATGCTATAAGGAGTATCATAATAATAACTCATCTTGTGATTTTGTAAAAATTAAAAAACAAATTTCTGAGGTGGAGAATTGGACAATATTCATAACTCTTAATGTATTCCAGTAAATCCAGAGATGAAAAATTCTATTTTCAAAGGAAAATCAGTGGTACTGCTTTTGGCAAAAATGAAAAATTTATGTTCAATACCTTGTAAAATTTATGTTCAATGCCTTTCACCATACTTATTCAACCTGTATGCTGAACAAATAATCCATGCCTTTAGAAATCCATATGTTTTGTTCTGGTATAAATATATGAAGACTATATCCCTTTTCTACCATTGATGGTCTTATCTGTGCTTTTACATCTGAGCAATTGCTCACCACCAGTCTCAAAGACATGGTGCTTAGACTGAATTTCACCTGCCTAGAGTTTTATTTGGCCAGCCTGGTGTGGGACATTTAAATGGAGATACCAGGGGGCAAGTGGATGTACAAGCTAAAGCTAGTAGAAAGATCTCGGCAAAACAGAGATTTTGGAGTCATCCGCATATTTGTTGGTTAAAACTACAGGATAGCAGGATGTCCAAAAGGGAGGGCATATGTTATAGGAAGAGTTAATGACTAACTAAGCAGAATCTTCATTTAAAAAAAAAACAAACCTGGATCCTTAGAAAGGCTTGATTGTAAAGTAGAACCTGGATTTCAGGAGGGTTCTCTTCATTCCCAGAACTGATAAGAGTGGCTCACTCTGCAAACAATATGGTTTATGCTGAACACTTGCTTTCCTTCTTGGTAGTCTGGAATTTTGGTACATGCTATACTGAGGGTGCCTATGTAACCAGCTCCCAATAAAAACCCTGGGCACTGAGTCTCTAATGTCTATGAGCTTCCTTGGTACACAATATTTCACTTAATTGCTGGAGTAATTAAGTGCATCCTCTGCGACTCCACTGAAACAGGACTCTCGCAAGCTTGTGTCAGGTTTCCTCTGGAAGGCATCCCATGTGCCTTTTCCCTTCGTTGATTTTGCTTTATATCCTCTCACTACAATAAATAATAGCTCTGAGCACAACTGTATGTTCAGTCCTGTGAGTCCTACCAGGGAATCATCGAACATGGGGGTGGCCTTTTTGTTACTCCCAACACAGATAAATAGGTAGATACTTTTAAAATCATGTTTACTTTCAAGAGATGAATGAATATGTGTATGTAATAATTTTATTTCTCCTCGCTGCTGAAAAAAATTTATACCTTACACCTTGCTATGAAAATAAAACAAATATATTTAAAAAAACAGTAAAATAAAAACAAAACAAAACTCATTGCTGTAGAGTCAGTTATGACTCATGATGACCCCATGTGTTACAGAGTAGAAATGCTCCATAGTGTTTTCTTGGCTATAATCTTTATGGTAGCAGGTTGCCAGGCCTTTCTTCCTGGGTTCAAACCACAACCTTTAGGTCAGCAGCCAATCGCAAAACACCTGTGCGATCCATGCTCCAGAACATTCATTAACCCGTTGGCATCAAGTCAATTCCGACTCATAGTGACCCTATAGGACAGGGTAGAACTGCCCCATGGGGTCTCATTAAGTACCCAATAAAGATGTGTGGAATAAAGTAATGCACTCGAAAATGGCAACATACTTGATGGTTAATTTCTATTTAAGGTAGAGTAAAAAGGATTATTGTTATTTCCATGGACTCCCCCTCTAGAACTCTCCAGCAAGACCATAAGTGATGACAGTTCATGAAAGCCCTACAACAGTTCATATTTATATCCTTGAGGTAAAGCTACCCTATTTCAACACATATCATACTCACTGATTTCCACATTAGTGCGTGATGAATACAAGATGTTTTCACAATCTGATTGCTTCATGCATTTTGTTAACAAAAACACAGCAACTGCCAAGATGGATCAGCAGCCTTTCCTAAATCGCCCCAAGTGTCACCATGACTACATGCATATTTTCCTAAAGTGGAGGTTTCTCTGTCTAGAAAATATAAATTTATTTAAATGCTTGACATATTATATTGAGGCTTGATAATTTATTTTATAAATAAAGTTTTGTTTTTACCTATATAAATTATTTTCGCATTCACAGGATTGAACCGAAATGACAGCTACTCAGTTTGATTGTCAGTACTGCACAGCATCACTTCTTGGGAAGAAGTATGTATTAAAGGATGACCATCTCTACTGTGTTTCATGTTATGATCGTGTCTTTTCTAACTACTGTGAGGAGTGCAAAGAACCCATTGAATCAGATTCCAAGGTAGGTCTCACTTCAGTTCACAGAATTATTGCATATGAACAGCAGGTAAATGCTTTGAAATGTCTCTTTTCTTTTAGCATTGACTATTAATGCTCTTTCTATTGCTCTGCTACTGGATATAAGGATCTTAAAAGTTACCCATCAATCAAGTTCCATCACTATGCTTAGCACTATGAACTATAACTTGTGCTTTAATCCTTACAATGATCTTATGAGGTAGTTTAGGTTGCTAAAGCATAAAGAAGTTATTTGCCCAAAATCACACAGCTACAATGTTTAGTTATTTCTGGAACGACAAGCATATATAAATAAATACGTAAGTAATTAGAGGCACCAAGATTCAAAATACATGTTTTCTGATTTCAAAAGCAGCCTCATCTTCACTCACACATATTGCCCATACCTCTTACAGTGCTCATTATTGTATATTTTTTCTTTCTTTTTTCCTGTTTTGACTTTGCTGTAGTTAGGTGGTGTCAGGGTTTTGTTTGTCTAATAAAGTCTCAAAAGTAATAGGATATTGGAACCTAAAAATAAAAATCATTCCATGAGAAATCTCTTTGGTAGTTTACAGAGTGAACATAGGAGAAACTTGAAGAAATAGCAAAGAGTTTATTTTCCAGCTGCCTTTAGTGAACAACCAAGAAAGCCCCAGGCTCTTGCTCTTAATTACCCCAGAGAGTCTCCTCTCTATGGGTAACAATATCAATAACAACTTTCCCTCAAGCTACCAGCACAACCTACTAGTACCAGAGTCCCAGGAGTGCTCAGTTTTGTCTTATAAAACAGCCTATTTTGTCACAAACACATTTAATTAACTTTTATTTACTGTCCTGAAGGATCTTTGCTACAAAGGCCGGCACTGGCATGGAGGATGCTTCAATTGTGCCAAATGCAATCACTCTCTGGTGGAAAAGCCTTTTGCTGCCAAGGATGAGCGACTGCTGTGTACAGAGTGCTATTCTAACCAGTGCTCCTCCAAGTGCTTCCACTGCAAGAAGACCATCATGCCTGGTAAGATCACAAGGAATCTCCAGTCCCTGACAGAAGCTGCAATGGGTTTAAATAAACCCAAGCACATGAAGAATGCAGCAGCTAACAAAACCCTGGTTTTTAGAAAGGCATTGTTTTTGCTGTCTCTTGAACTCATTTAGTGTCTTTTAGAAATAAAAAAGATTATTCATTCTATCTTGAATAGGTAAATTAGTGTTCTATTTCTATGAAACCTAATTCACAGAAACATTTTGAACCAGAATCTGAACCATAGATAAAGATCAAATTTATACCAACAATTTTAAGCCTACATTAAACACCTTGTCCTAGGCATAACCGTTGGCATCAGGGAGAAACTTTCGTTATAGGGGAATAGGACTAACCATCATTTTGTAGCTTGACACCAACTAGCTTGAGAGTCAGTCACCGTTACTCTCTTAGAGAAGACAAAGACCTACATAATTTGTTCCATTTTAGGCAAGCACTAATACTCTATATTTTGATCATCTTCTTAATCCCAACAGACAGCGGCATAGGAATATGATGCTTTCTTATTTTCTTATTATGGATTCAAAGATATTCTATTAGACCATAATTGCATAACATAAATCTCAGGAGTTTTGTGCCCCAGTTTGTGCATTCCTAATATCTCTGGATTGATTATTATGGGACAGTTTATCTAAACTATATGCAGCCTGAATCTCCACTTAAAGTTCTTTCATAACTCCAAATTGTAGTTTATGTGGGCTTGAAAGAGTTATCAGACAAATAGTGATTCACCATCATCATGGCTGATGAACTCTATTAACCTTTTTTTTTCAGATGAACATTTTTTTGAACTGACAAAATACTATTTTCCCATGAGAACAATTACCTCAACACCTTCACTTTAAAATATATATTTAAAGTAATTTGACATATCTTTGCTTAAAGAAAATAAATTATGCTTGGCTTGTACTAAAGGGTTCTTGTTTTTGGAGTACAGGTTCTCGCAAAATGGAATTTAAGGGAAGCTACTGGCATGAAACCTGCCTTGTGTGTGAGCACTGCCGACAACCAATAGGAACGAAGCCTGTAATTTCCAAAGAAAGTGGCAATTACTGTGTGCCGTGTTTTGAGAAGGAATTTGCTCACTATTGCAACTTTTGTAAGAAGGTAATCATCTAAAGAGGATGAAGCATGTAGATCCTTCCAGACCTGTCTTTTTGGCTGCACCAGTATATTTGGAGTAGGCTGATACTATCACCTTATATTTGTCTTTACAAGTTCATGTTAGCTTTGAATCCCTACATGCCCAAAACCACTAGCTGTCACTGTGAGAATGACCATCTATTTTTATCAGTCATAAAATTCCACCTAGAACATGAGTTTCATATTCCAAATTTGATATTTGGAATTTGAAATTCCAGTTCTATTCACTGCTATTGAATTAGAGTTCATGTATTCTGAGGAAATGCACAAGTTTCTTTGAACACAAAGTATTTCTAAGAAAATAATTTTTGATCCACTTAGTGTAACCGATTCAGAGAAATAGAAATTTGGTTTACAGAGTGACTGAGGGAAGCAATTGAAACAGGATGTTTAACTCCTCACATCATGTTTCAGCAGTGCAAATGTCTTCTTGATTTGAGGCTTTTGGATTTCCTGAGATCAGTAGGCTTAAGATTGAGTGACAAGATCACCAGGGAAATTCAGTAGACATAAAGGCAGCAAGCAGGAAGTAGGGAGGAGAGGCGGATTTCACACTCATTTGAACTAGACTAACTGCGAGGAGGTTTCCTTTGCCTCCAGTTCCAAGTTATCGTGTACAGGCTTTGACGAGGTTGACCATTCAAAACATAGTTTCCAATAGGAAAAAAGTCATTTTTTGAACTGAACTTCATCCAATTCATTTTTATCTTCTAAGGTTTTATGGGAAAAAATTAACTTCTATCACCTTGATGAAGTCTGTTTGTATTCCAAAAAATATGTTGAGGTTCTCTAAGAAATCCTTGACCCGTGAGGCCTCATAAATTTAAAATGGCATTATAAATTGTGATGAGCAAGCTGAATCATGAAAACACATTGGATCAGTACAGTGGTTTCTTAACAGTTTTGACCTATGGACTACTTTGGCACAACTCTTGAGACCATTTGTATACTTGGATCTAGACGGCTGGGTATCTTACCACCACTTTCTACAAAGGCATACACAAACACACACACATGTGCCTACACACACGCATACACACACATACACAAAGTAATCTTCTACATATATGTGTAATAACAGTACTGCATCTGAGGAGACATCAATCTACTTCCTTAAGTTATAATTATTAAATTACACTATAACGAAAGCTGGAGAGTACAGTTGCTAGTAACATGACTTGATTATCTTATACTCAGAGACCTCCTTTATTGTACCAGAAACAGTGAGTGACTTAGAAAATGGCTTTACAAGCAGTAGTTGGGGACCTATGATCCTATGACATATAAAGTTCCAAAGAATTACTTGAATCAATGACATACATTTATAAAGAGATCCTGGAAATAAATTGGGGAGGCTAACCTCACTGTTTGGAGGGACAACTAAGTTGGCAATTTTGAGGCTACATTTGTTAAATACTTACGCTAAAATACTAGTAAGACTTGTGAGAATTATCTTAAAAGCAGTTATCAGACACACAGTATAAAGTTTCTTTTGATGCTATAAAGGTTCAAGAGGGGAACTTCTCTAGTCCGTCAGTGCTGAGGGTTGTCTGGGGCAAAGCACTGGCGCTTCCCAGGTTATAGGAGTCTGTGCCTATATATAGGGCATGATTTGAAGTCATCAAAAATTTATGAAATGTTTATCATGACATACCAGGTTGCTTTCTATTTAATTTTAAACTCACAAGTCCTTTACGGAAAGCTGGATATAGATGTTTCTGATCAAGATGATCCAAGTTGATGAAAAACTTTCTTTTTTTTCAAAACTCCAACCAAAGTCCAAATATAAAACAAAATAAGCAAAACCTGCTTGACAGCCAAATCCTTAGAACTTTTTTCATAGATTTTATTTTGTGAAACTAAAATTTATTTTTCTACCAAAAAGTTAAGTGACCTCAAATTATTAGTGCTTTGAATTCAAATTCCTCAGGGTCCAAACAGAGTTAAATATATCCTGCAATTCTTTATCTGTCATCTACTAAAAGCAAAAACATTATTGCCTCCATTTTGCCTGAAAAGAAACTTGTTCTAGATCCTGTGATCAATCAGTGGCAAAGTCAAGTTTAGATGTTAGATTTCATCTTAGCCAGCCTGCTTCTTCAAAAGGAGAATAATCACATGCAATATTTTTAACGTTCCAGAGTTTCTTCTCCCTAATTAAACAGTCTTTGGTGTATATATCAAGTTTTACTTTTCCATGAATACATTTTACAAGTTTCAAATCTTTTAAGCATTGCCTGCTAATCATTTGACCAAATAAATCAAAGGAATTTTGAATTCTGCTGTGACAGCCAGAAGGCATTTGAAGTCAATAGGAGATATTTTAAATTGCTTTATTCACATACACCATTAATGCTTTTTCATTTACATATTCAAAGCAGTATACTTTTTTCCTCTGGGGAAAATGTAACTTTTCTATCAAATAGCTTTAATATTTAAGATATTTGTTGTAAGATTAAAAATACCTTTAGAATAATTTTTTTTCAAAAACCTAGATCATAGAAAAATGAACCTTTTTGAGCTTGTCAATAATAAAATGGCTTAGGATGAGCTCTGCAATTCCTACATCTGACTAATTTAAATAAAAAGTTCATAGGAACTATCTCAGCTATCGCATTGCTTCTGGCAACAGAATGTATTTAGAGGAACACATTCCAGGCTCCACAGCAATTTCCAGGAGCTCAATAGCCATAGATTTGAAAAATGATATAACTTAAAAATGGCTGCACAAGAAGAGTTTTCCAATTTGTATCCATCTGATTCTAAACAAAGATGCCTCAGCCTTTTAAAAAATATAATCTACAGATTAAACTGCGTTAGAAAAATATTATCGTATGAGGAGTAATAGCATCTCAGAGAAAACCCTAGAGCATCACATCTTAGATTCAGTGCTTAACCAGTGCCCACTACATAGAGTCCTAAAGCCAACAAATCACGCAGTTGCCCACAGCACCCATTTGTGCTAGATGCAATATTGGAATTGCTTCCCAAAGATTTTTTCCCTCAGTGTTTATTCACTCATCTGACAAGGACATATTAACTGCTTTATCGGTACAAGGTAATCTTGCCTCACTATTATATTAATGATTAATCCACACAAGCTGTGGCGTAAGCTGTAAAGGTTTGAAAGCTCGCTCTGCCAATTGATAGCGTGTAAACATGCGCAAATAACTTAGTCACACCAACCCTCAGCAGTTGCTCAGCTCTAAAGGGGTAAAGGTAATATTCCCTACCACCTAAGGCCATTGAGAATGTTAGAAGAGGTCTGAGGACTGAAAAAAACACTTAAGCCATGTTGGTGATTATTAGTAAATAACGATGCTTGTAAATTCCATTCAAGGTTGCTGCTGCTAGATCTCTTGGACCCAATATAGACCTTTAAGGCAAAAGTAGATTTTTTTTCTCCAGCATCCTTAAAAGTCAGACATGGAAATAAGAACATAGTGTAGGAAATACTGTAGGTTTAATGGCAGATCTTTGAAGACCAATAAGAAAGTCAGAGAAGGATAGGCAAGGGAGTCAATATTTTTTTAACTTCTTTTCATTCTCCTAAGTCCAATATAGCCCTGCCTCTTTTCTATTCCATCATAGGAGGAAAATTAGAAAATTTTTCGTTTCTCACCGTTTTTATTTTATCCCTTTGGCCTCATTGCTTCTCTTATTGATTCAAAAGAATCACAGAAGTTTTAAAGGAAGAAAATACCCTCTTAGGATAGAAAAAAATAAACCTGTTGCTGTTGAGTTGATTCCAACTCATAGTGACCCTATGGGACAGAGTAGAACTGTCCCATAGGGTTTCCAAGGAGCACTTGGTGGATTTGAACTGCTGACCTTTTGGTTAGCAGCCAAACTCTTAACCACTGTACCACCAGGGTTTGGGATAGATATAGTAGCCCAAATCTCATTTTGTGGGCATAGAAGAGAATCATGATAAAGTCTGAATTATAGTGGCTCCCATAGTCATCATCCTTTTTGTGATACTCTGGCAGGTAATAACTTCAGGTGGAATTACATTTCATGACCAGCCATGGCATAAAGAGTGCTTTCTGTGTAGTGGCTGTAGGAAAGAGCTCTATGAAGAAGAGTTAATGTCCAGAGATGATTATCCGTTCTGCTTGGACTGCTACAACCATCTTTATGCCAAAAAGTGTGCAGCCTGCAGTAAACCCATTACTGGTAAGTTTTTTCTTCATTTTAATTTGCTCCTACCATGAGACAGTGGGGACATTGGTGGTTCATTGGTAGAATTCTTGCCTTCCACTTGGGAGAACCAAGTTTGATTCCCAGCCAATGCACCCGATGTGCAGCTACTATCTGTCAGTGAAGGTTTGTGTGTTACTATGATGCTGAAAAGGTTTCATTGGAGCTTCTAGACTAAGACACACTAGGAAGAAAGGCCTGGCAATGTACTTCTAAAAGTTAGCCATTGAAAACCAGTGGATCACCACGGTGTCGTTCTGTTGTACACGGGGTCACCATGAGTTGAGGGCTGACTTGATGGCAGCTAACAGCAACAAAAAATCATGAGATGGTTATGACTATGTAAAATGCCATATAGTTAATTTAGGAAATGCAAGAAAAAGAATGGATAATCTTTCATTTGTTCCTTTTGAGATAAGCACACATGGATACCATATGTAAATATAAATATTACATAGACCCATCAAGGAAAGTACAGAGTATAATTCAGGTAGCTATACTTTGTAGCCACCACCTGTCAGTTTGTCATTCTGTGTTGGCCTGCATGTTGCTATATGCGAGAAGCGATGCCACCAATAATTCAAATGCCAGCAGAGTTACTCATAGTGGACATGTTTCAGCAGAGCTTCTAGACTATGACAGACTAGGAAGAAAGGCCTGACAATCTACTCCCCAAAATTAGCCAGTGGAAACTCTATGTATCACAACAGAATATTTTCTGATATAGTGCTGAAAGACGAGCCCCCTAGGTTGGAAGGCACTCAAAATACACAGTGACCATGACAACAGACTTGAGCATACCAACGATTGTGAAGATGGCGCAGGACCGGGCAACATTACATTCTGTTGTACACGGGGTTGCCATGAGTTGGAGCCAACTTGACAGCAACTAACAACATGCTCTGTAGAGAGTAATTAAGTACTAAACCTAACGTTACTGACTCTAAGTAAAATACTAGCTCAAGGAAGGCAGAGAACAGAGTTAGAGAAGACTTTAACAAGGAGGCCTGATCTCAGCCAGAACTTTTAAGGATTTGGGTGGGAGGAAAGGGTACTAATAAATCAGACTCCTGCTTAATTCCAAGCAAGGACCAAGCAGCCTTAAAATAGAAAAGGTTTTAATTAAATGCAAGTACTGCATAAAACGTCTGAAGCTGTAATAATTAGAGTGGCATAGGTCAGGAATTAATTAAACTTCATTTTAAGATGCTTCTAACAAATGTATTATTCTCTTTTCTTTCTATTCACTTCCAGTGAGTTCTAATTATGAATAGCTGAAAGAAAACAAGATAGCATTCTACTGAAGAGACAAAATACATGTGAAATGATTTGAAAGTAACAAACGGTAAATCGATCCATGTTAAACAGGTTTTCCAGGTTTAAAAACAAAAAACATTACATTTTCCTCAGAGATACTTCTAAAATGCTAATCCTATAGTAAAGAAACTAAAGCTAGTATGACATCTGAGAAACACCCTAGCTATTCTTTCAGGCAAGTTATAGTCACTTAGTATTGTGACAGAACTGTATTTCTTGTCCCATTCTTAGTATTTCAGATTATATTTCACTATTTTACTTCAGTTTATATAACATAAACTTAAAGATTATTTTATTCCTTTCCTCCTCCTCCTCCATCTTCAGATATATCACAAAATAAAAGTTGAATCTCCATGTATCTTCCAAAGAAAGAAAAGAGTTCCAATGCAACTTGGCAAGCTTTCACTAACTTGCAAAGGGAAGGAGAGAGTTACCTAGGCAAACAAAGTCGGGTCCTGGTTGTCTATACAGAGACACCATGTATTTCTGAATCACTAGCTGGCCCACAGGTTACATCTGGCCAGCAGATGTGTTATGTTTGGCTTGTACATGTTTGGAAACAACTAACCTAAAATCCATCTCTGCAGCCAAAATTAAATAAAGAGCCTGCCATGGGTGAGAGGTGCCTCCATGTTCCCTGCAGGCTCATTATGGTGTGGAGCTGAGAGGCCACCCCATTGTGTGGGGTGTGCCTTCTCCATTCTTCACGCCTTGCTCCCAGCACTCAGCTATGCCACCTCCTTGGTCCTTGCAAAGACTTGAGTTAGCAATCCCAGGCAGTCTCCCACTCCAGAGCTTGTGCTCTTGACTACTCTGCTCTTCTGTCTTCTACACACCTGGAAACCCTTGCAGCCAAGAGAATAAGCCCCCATCTCCACTGATTTTAATTACAAAGTGGCACTTCCAGAAATCCAACAGTATTTGGATTAGTAGAATCTGCAATCCCATTAGTAGAGTCTGCAATCACAGCCCTTCCGATTCAATTTATTCTATAACACATTTCTTGAATTAGGTCAGGAAAAAAGGGGGCTTCAGTGAGGAAATGAGAAAATTAAACAACTTAATATGGGGTTTCAAAGCTCTCTGAGGGCCCAAAGGGGTAATACTGCTTTGTAAAGAGCCTCCGACAGCCCTGAACTTGATGAGTTTCAAACGTGATCCATCACAGATTCATGTGTTTAAATGATTTTTTCTAGTGGATGATTGCAGGTCAATCAGCGAGCCTGGCTTTTCTAGGTTCAGGCAGAAAAATCCCATTGATCTGCACTAAAACAGAAGGATGATCAGGAACAAAAGATTTGACCCAAAAACAGTTCAAATGTAGTATTATGTAATTAATACGGTATAATCCAGTATAAAAGGACTTTTACGATTTTTCCTCAATATTCTTTTTGCTCTGTGATTGAGAAATACCAGACTGGAATGCCTTAAAAACTTACAACTCACTTAACTATTTCTTGATCTGATCTGACAGAGAGAGAGCATGGCCCTCCAGTAGTTATTCTTTAAAGCTGAGCTATTTGAACTAACGCACCGTAAGGAATTCTGACAGTGTCATATATATTTATCTTCTGAAAGATGGGCAGTCATGCAAACAATATATCATCTTAAGAAACAATCTATACGGTGGTGTTGGTTGTTAACAGCCATTGAGTCAGCTCTGAGTCATGGCAAACCCATTTATAACAGAACAAAGCAATGCCGGTCCTGTGCCAGCCTCACAACTATTGGTATGTTTGAGCCCATGTTGAGTTTATACATTAGGATGTTTTTAAAATACTATTTTATCTTAACTTTATGTATAAGCTTCTGCCTCTCACTACTGTGTGGTGTGGAAAAGTGATTCATCTCTGAGGTCCTCGTTTTCCTAATTTGTAAAATGAAGAGTTGATCAGGATCACACTTTAGCTTACTTCCCTCTCTAACTGCTTAGAGATGGCAAAGGAGCTTCAAATGTAGTGACTTCTTCAGAAATAGATGCTAATGTTTCTGGTTATATTCTTTACAAAAGATAAATTCAAACTTAGTTTGGTGAGGTGAAGAAGATAGTCTGGGCCTGAGTCCCAGCTCTGTCACTCACCAGCTGGGTGACCTTAGGCAAGTTGTTGAACCTCTCTGTCTCCCGGTTTTTGTCTGCAAAATGGGTTGATGATAACTTCTAACCTATGAGGGTGAGGTGAGGGTTAAATGAGGCAATATGTATAAAGTGCTTAGAATAGTGCCCGTCACACAGTCAGGTGCCCAACACTTATTCTATTGATTTGTCAGGCGTGAATGGAACCAGATAAAGCAGGTACCAAAGATTTGTTTTCTGGATCACTTTCTTTCTGCAAATTGCCCTCATGACCTGAAGGAGTAAACATATCCAAAACTGGAGCAATTCACAAACATCTCACTTGTTGGCTTAGGGCTTTCTTAAATCCCTGCTGTAAAATTCTACAAGAATTACTTTTACATTTACCACTTGTACAAAGTTTACTAAAAAAAAAAAAATCGAGAACGATTCATCAGCAGTGAAATGCCAGATGTGTATAATAATTATTTTTATGAGCAGAGATGATTTACATATATATAGAACATCAGTCCTGCAGACAGTCTATTAATGTTTTGAATAACGTCAAGGGAATTAATTGGTACACCATTGGGTTACTCTTATTGGAAACTAATGATGATAACATTATAGATAAGCAAACTATAGAGATAATTTTTAAAAAGTAGAAGAATTTGATGCAAAGTTCTCTGTGAACTATGAAATTACCTGTAAAGAAATCAAGTAAGATTTCTAGAATGGGAATAAAAGGAGAGTTTATCTGAAATAGAATGCTTTTTGTCTTTTTTGCTTCAACATCCCGAATGAAGTATGAGTCAGCATAGGAACACTCTTTGGGTGATAAGTAAATTACAGTAAGATCATAGTACTAAGATCATTTGGAGAAAACTTTGTCAACAAATAAAAGCCCAAACCTAGGGCATCCCAACCCCTTCCTCAAAATCAATTCCTTGAACTGCACCCTAGGGTCATATTAGGAAGCAAAGGATCAGAGTCTCACTGAAGACTCAAATTCTACTGTATTTCTTGGAAACCCTACGGTTCAAATGAGGCCCAAATTGATGTGGGAGGGAGAGATGACAAGGGACTTCTTAAATACTAATTGTTGAGCAGCATTGTCTCACTGGCTAGAGTAGATCAGACTTATAGACCTTTGTCACAACCCAAGGCTGAAGATGTATCTGAGCGTGGTAATAAGGCCATCATGTTAGGATAGCTGCATGATAGCCCAAATGAAGGTCTATTTGGGGGACTACATGGCCATGGGACTTTATTAAGAACATCAGACACCAAGCTTGGAAGTGAACATTTATTTCGTTTTACATTCCTTTCACAGCTAAGAAAACATAGAGAAAGGGGAAATTAGATATCTCTGACTCCAAAAACTATACTATCTTCCCACTGCACTACATTATATTTCCTTATATATCTTAGGCAATCTGTTCCATTTCCAAAACAATGTCGTTTTTATATCCAGATTCTAACTACTTCTGTAGGTGATGAAAGAGTTTCACTGGCCTGGTGCCTCAGTGGTTAAGAGCTCGGCTCCTAACCAAAAGATCAGTAGTTTGAATCCACCAGCCACTCCTTGGAAACCCCATGGGACAGTTCTACTCTGTCCTGTAGGGTCGTTAGGAGTCGGAATCGACTCCACAGCAATGAGTTTTTACAGGTGGTTAGGTTACACGGGAGGAACTTGCTTTGGGCTGATAATCCTAGAATGGAGGAGGGGGCAGTTTTTGTTTGTTTTGCATACTTGCTTCTATTGTCTTGTTCACTGCTACGTATCCAGCACCGAGAAGAGTGCCTCGTAGAACACTCAATCTATTCATTGAAAGAATCAATTATGATTTTTCTCTGATTCCTTTTAGGTCTCAGAGGTGTCAAGTTTATTTGCTTTCAAGACCGCCAGTGGCACAGCGATTGCTTTAACTGTGGGAGGTGCTCCATCTCCTTGGTGGGGGAAGGCTTCCTGACCCAGAATGAGGACATCTTCTGTCGCAAATGTGGTTCTGGGGTGGACACTGACATCTAGATGGAGACAGATGTCCCTACTCGGGCTTCACATTGCCTTTGTTCTCACTAAATCCAGAACTTGGTTGACGTAGTATGTTTTTGACTTTGGTTTTAGAAAATATTAATGTAGAGTTTAGAGCTGAAGAGTTTTTGCACACATTCTGATTGAACTGTATTATAAGGGCTAGAAAAAAAAAGCACAGTTCTAACAGAAATCAATATATACTAAATCATAAAAGCACATCTCCTTGTAAAATACTGCACTCTGCTGTTAGGAACATAGGACACTGTCTCTTCACTGGAATCAAGTATATGGCCTATAACTAGGAGTCATGGATGTTATTTCTGAAAAACTGATTTTTTCCCAAAACTTCAGAGTAAAGGAAAACTAAGATATCAAATTGAAAGGCATTTATGAGACTAATGTTTACACTCCTAGGTAGTTAGTTGTACATAACGTGATAGATTGGCTCTAACTGGTAGAACAAAACTGATTAGGGAAAATTGATTTAAGATTTCTGTCATCTTTATCATTCTTTTATTGTTCACACATCCTGATTTTGGAGTTGAAAAAGAAAGCTGCAGTTTTCCCTCATACACACTGCTTCCACAGCTGGTTGATTCCCATGTTTGAACAATAGAACTTGAAAATTGACGTCACTATGGTTCTCATACTCTACATAGGTATAAAAGGGATCATTTCTACGTAGGGATAGCCAAAGCATGGTTTTCAGCACATTTGGTATTAAATGTATATTCAAAGGCCACAGTGATTTTTCTAAATGCTTATAGTTTCCATGAAGTGAAAAGTCTATGCTTTAAAGTGGAGCTAACCAGGATAATCACTGTCCCTACAGGCAAACTTTTAAAATAAATAGATCATTAAATCATCTCTTGTGGAAATGAGTTTTAGGGAAGGGATTGAGTGCTGGAACATGATTTTCATCCAGATATCTCAAGGCGTAATAGAATGCATAATTAGCTCTGAGCCTCATGCATTTTGCCTTCTAAAATTACATAGATGATTAATGGATAGACATAAAAGTGAGCTTTAAAGAAGTCTAGTAATAATAAGAACTGAAAAAGAATAATTCACTGCTGAGAATTCAGGACCTGCAAAGCAGTGCAATAGAGTAATGTAAGCTGTAGATAATCTCTCCCTGCTTTCTTCTACACCTGGACCACCCACCTCTTCTTGAGTGAACCGTGCTCCAGAACTTTAATTGACTGCATGACCAGGAGGTGCACTCCTAGCCTTATTGGTCCCAAAGGAAGTAACAACGTTAGTGAAAAGTCTGTTACTATATGTTTATCTTTATATAGGAATAAACCACCAGATATCAACTAATGATGACCATATCTAGCTGCCCCTGAGCAATATTTTCCGTATTATGTGGAACAAATGGAAAGTAACCTCTGCTTTCTATAGTCAGTCATAATCCTTGGTTTAGTGTCTCAGGTAGGATAGGCGGAGGCCAAGAGGAAACCACCACAGAGACATGATATTTTTGTAAATGTCTACTCTCAGATTACTGCGTAGCATTAAAGTTTCTGATTGAAATCTAATTATATGCTGTGGCTGATTTTAATGATAAAATAACATCACCGGAGATGCCATTAAAATTATCGTGGAAACACAATTTTTGAAATAATTTAAGATGCAAAGACATTTGGAGATGCTAAACAATTTAGAGACGATAATAAAAGGTGAGGCTACATAAACTACTTGAAAAAGGTATTTGTCTTTTTTTGGATTGACAATGCCTAGGTATGTTCTGATACTTGTATTGTGAAACATAGGCAAAACTGTCAATATATTTTCCTGAATTATTTGAAATTGCACATACAGAACTAAATAAGCCAATTTTTCTAAGATCTAGAAAATGGTAGTGCATCACATATTTAGAAAACCAAACCATTTGAAGTCTGGATAGATTTACAATATGTAACATTTTCTCAGTTAACCAATTACAGATAGTTATACCACATGTGACTTTTTTTAGTTAACCAACTGGCAATGTTTGAGACATTTTGCTGTGTGTTGTAGGTGAGTATGCACATGGTCAGGCTTGCATTCAACCTTTATAATTAAATTTCACAGAATTATTTTTTAGGTAGAGATCTTGTTACTCTTTGACATCTCTATCTTAGCATATGTGTTTTCACATGTAAATAGTACCATATTTAGAAGGTAGCTTATTAATCAAATGTGTATTAAACATGTGCTGAGCCCTGGTGGTGCAATGGTTAAGCACTTGGCTGCTAACCAAAAGTCGGTGGTTTGAACCCCCCCAGTGGCTCCATCGGAGAAAAGACCTGGCAATCTGCTCCTGTAAAGAATACGTCTTAGAAAACCCTGTGGGGCAGTTCTACTCTGTCCCATAGGGTCGCTGTGAGTTGGAACTGACACGACGGCACACAACAGCAACAGCAACATATAAAGTGAGAGTTCACCCTATGTGGTTCTGGGGCGTTGGGTGGGTAGATCAAGGTATGGAAACGTGGGAGGGCCAGATGCAGAGATCCTTTCCTAGAGGTTAAAAAAAGTGTCATCATAGACATATCACAGACACGCAAAACTACTTGAATGTGTGTAGAATGACACACACAGATAAAAGTAGAAATCATATACTGCTGTTGATCACAGTTCAGTAAAGACAAACGCTTTCTAACTGACATATCCAAAGATAGAAAGGGCTGTCTCAAGAAGCATTGGGCTTCCATTGATTGAAGAGGTGACATCTGCATAGGCAGGAAAGCAGCAGAAGCAACTTCTGTGTGTTAATAACAACCAGATGGCTTGGAAGAATGAGAGAGACTGTGCCAAAGGGCAAGAAGAAATGGGAGTGGTAAAAGAGAAAGGGTCAGTTGAAGGAAAAATATTAACTTTTAGCATAAAAGGTTTTTATTTGATATTATAGACAATCGAAAGATACCAATTGTTTTTTAAAGAGAGAAGAAAAAGGATTAAGACCTTTGTGTTTAAGGTTTGAAGAAAATTACATAATGATTCTATATGGAAGGGAAGGGAAGAGGGCAAGATTTCAAAGTTTAGGGCTCTTGCTAGAGTAGCAAGTTTGGTTAGTGGCTACAGATGAGGAAAGAGAGAAAATGCAAAAGGTAATGCAGGCCAATGCTAGATTTGTTGATACAGGTGAGTGTACAAATAAATCAAAATATTTCATGTTGTTGATTAAAGATGGAAAACAAAAAAGCAGAAAAAAATTTCAATTTCAACTTAACAAAATTATTAAAATGTTACATCTGGGCAACTTAACTCCCCTGGTTAAGTGAAGTGTGATAGTGATATGGTCATGGGTTCAAACCTTGTAAGTCACTATAATGTTGAGAAAAGAAACATCCCATTAAACACTGGATTAAGAGATTGGCCAACCATTGTGAAAATATGTAACATTGATCACAAATGGAACTGACTAAAAATCACTGCAAAATTCAGTAGTACTAATGAGAATCAGTGGGAAAAATTTGACCCAAGTACTCTTTTCTCGTCTGTGACATGGATCGTAATTCTGTCACAGCAAGCTCTTTCCTTTCTTAACCACAGAGGTATCCAACCCAGTCATTCCAAATACAAATAAACCCTGTTATTTCTTTTATAGACTTTAACTTTGAGCATGAAACTTTTCTGTTTCTTTTCTCTGCTTCTTGATTCCTAAATTTAGAAATATTTCCCACTCTCCCATATTCAACAGAGTATCTGGGCATAAATATGGGCGGCATGGAAAATTCAGAATGGTCAGAATTCTGAACAAGAATTTATCTAATTTTCTCTGGATGATGCATTTTTTAGCATCATCTAGAAAACCACATGAATGTCTGAATGGTCTGACTCATTTCTAATTTCTCATGAGTAGGATGGTTCAAATGAATACTCTTGATATCTTTGCTCCTTGTAGCACTAATGGAGAAATCAACCAAACACATATGTCTGATGCTATTAACACCATTTTTGAATTTAAGAAAAAAGTATTTTTAATCTATTTGGTAAGTATTGATAATGATTACTATTTTTTAAATAAGAAAGCAATTATCACAGTGTATGCTTTAGATTAATTGAGCATTTGAATTATTCTCAAATATGTTTATAGATAGATGTTTATTATTGAAACAATACATATTTTTTCCTTGTTTTAAAAATTGTAGTTTTCAGTAGTTTCTTATACTGAAGAAACTTGCCTTTAAGAGAGTATATATATATTTCAGAAATTGATTTTACAAATTTTTTTTTCTTTAATTTGTAAAGAGAATAGCTGTGGCTTAACTTTTGTGCTGTTTTTACTTTTATTACATAAGGGGACATGATGACTTTTTTTTTTGGTCCCATTTATCACACCCAAATAAACTCAGATGATTCATATATCATTTCAGGGCATTCATAGAAAGACAACTTAATATTATTGTATTTCATCCAAGTAGTAATGCCACTCATGTTAAACTAGGAGGACCACATCAGTCACAGTGCCCACATTTTAAAACTTTCTAAAGTAAGAAGAATTATTTCATTTCTAATTATGATTTCAATGATTCTCAAAATATTCTATTAGAAATAGCCCGCCTTAATTGGATTTTCCTGCTTTGACTAAGGTAGTCTTTCCAATTTATTATTTACTTATTTTTATATTGGAGAAATTATTAAAACTCCTAATGGTTTTATACTCTTATTTATTCTGTCTAAAGCAAAATTTGTGTCAATAACACAAACTTTCATGAAACTTTAGCTAATCTACACTATAAGCATCAGTTACTTTCCCTTTGGAGATATATAAGATTCTCAGTTCATTCAATGTTTTGTGTTCCACAAAAAGTTATTTGGAAGAATACCTCTCACCAAAGATTTCTAGTTCATCTCTTAAAATCACATGGTTTTGGAAGATAATAAAATTCTTGTGCATACTTAAAAGATAAATTTCATGTTTTGGAGTAGAGTTTCTCCAACCGAAGGGTTAGAACATCACTGGAAATTACAGTTTCCAGGATGTTACTTTTATCCTGAGCCTTTTCCCCCAAAAGCATGAGACCTTTAGATCTTCATTATTCTACCAGAAACATCCCAAGAGTCAGCATGGAGTCACTGTAAAGAAATATTTTGGGAATTTTGAGGTCCTCTTTCTGGGGAGAGGTAAAAGAGACCTTTCAGGACTTAGACTTGGCCTTACAACTTCTCAGAAATTGCTGTATCTGAATTTGTTATGCCAGTAACAAATATATAACAAAGGGATACCAAGGAGCAAAGATATCAAGAGTATTCATTTGAACCATCCTACTCATGAGAAATTGAAATGAGTCAGACCATTCAGACATCCATGTGGTTTTCTAGATGATCCTAAAAAATGCATCATCCAGAGAAAATTAGATAAATTCTTGTTCAGAATTCTGACCATTCTGAATTTTCCATGCCGCCCATATTTATGCCCAGATACTCTGTTGAATATGGGAGAATGGGAAATATTTCTAAATTTAGGAATCAAGAAGCAGAGAAAAGAAACAGAAAAGTTTCATGCTCAAAGTTAAAGTCTATAAAAGAAATAACAGGGTTTATTTGTATTTGGAATGACTGGGTTGGATACCTCTGTGGTTAAGAAAGGAAAGAGCTTGCTGTGACAGAATTACGATCCATGTCACAGAGGAGCAAAGAGTACTTGGGTCAAATTTTTCCCACGAATGGTAATAAACTTAAGAAGTGGATTTCCATAAAGGGTTCTCTGAGTGAGGAACGTTAATGAGCGCAACAGACTTCCACTCAATGACTCAAACAGTGACATTAAATGCTTTTCCCACCAAACACAAAAACAAAAATCAAGTTTGATACTCATGGAAGTCCATACACTGAATCCCAGAGGCTTTTTTTGTTTTTTTTTCCTTAAGAATAGCCTATCAGCCTGTTCTGGCTTATCTCTGTAGCATCATTGATGAGACCGTTTATCTTAGCCAAGAGCTCCAACCCAAGCTCTTCACCAGAAAATTAAGAAGTGCAAATAGAAGAGAAATGGAGAAAGAAAAGAGAGTATTGATAAAAATTGTCATTCCCAAATAAATAGGTAACTAAAATGAATTTTTAAAACGTTTGCATTCCCTATGTAATAAAAATTTTCCCAAACTAGAAGGCATTCACAGGAAGCAAAATAAATGGACAGAAAAGAAAAAAACTTGATAAAATTTTGGACTTGATATTTGTTATCTGTCTCCTCCACTCAACGGGAATTACTCTCTCTGACGTCACCAATGGATGTTTAGTTGTCAAAGCCAATGATCTTATTCCTCAACTTTCTATGCTGCTGTGAGGTATTTGCTACTGTATACCTCCCCTTGGTCCTTCAAAATCTTTTTGCCAATATTATTGTTATTAGGTGCCATTGAGTCGGTTCCAATTCATAGCGACCCTATGGAACAAAACACTGCCCGGTCCTGCGCCATCCTCACAACTGTTGTTATGCTTGAGCCTATTGTTGCAGCCACTGTGTCAATCCATCTCATCGAAGGTCTTCCTCTTTTTTGTTGACCCTCTGCTTTACCAAGCATGATGTCCTTCTCCAGGGACTGATCCCTCCTGATAACATGTCCAAAGTTTGTGAGAACAAGTCTCACCATCCTTGCTTCTAAGGAGCATTCTGGTACTTCTTCCAAGACATATTTGTTCATTCTTTTGGCAGTCCATGGTATATTCAATATTCTTCACCTACACCATAATTCAAAGGCATCAATTCTTCTTTGGTCTTCCTTATTCATTGCCCAGCTTTCGCATGCATATGAGGTGATTGAAAACACCATAGCTTGGGTCAGGCGCACCTTAGTCCTTAAAGTGACGTCTTTGTTTTTTTTAACACTTTAATTAGATCATTTGCAGCCAAAGGCATCCATGATACCATTCCTATATCTCTGCCTCCCTCACTGGTACTTCATCCTATACCCATTTCTTTAAAAAAACAGATATTCCTAAATAGTCTCTCCTTAAGCTTGTTGCTCTATATTCTCTCCCTCTATAAACGCACCTAGTTTCATGATTTCAACTGTCTTCTCTGTGTAGATGAGTCCCAAGTATATGTCACCTGTCCTAAACTCTCTTGAGTTTAAACTCCCAGGCTCAAGTTTTTTTGTTGTTTTTTTTTTACCACTTTTTTGACATCTGCAATTCCATGTCATGCATACAGCTTACAACAAGTTTATTATCCTTCCTACAAATTCCACTTAATTTCTTATGTTTCCCATCTAGTTAATGCATTATTCAAACAGAGCCTTTAAAATTCATGTTAGTCATTAGAAAACTGTAGATTAAAACCAAAATGAAATACCATTTCACACCCACTAGAATGGCTATAATAAAACAGATAATAAATGTTGGCGAGGATGTGAAGAAACATGAATCCTCATAAATTACCAGCGGGGATGTAAAACGATGCAGCCACTTTGGAAAACAGTTTAGTAGTTTCTCGAAAAGTTGAACATAAAGCTATCAGATGATCCAGCAAATCCACTTCTTGATATCTAACCAAGAGAAATGGAAACATACGCCTACATAAAGACTTGCACATGATTGTTTACAGCAGTCTTATTATAATAGCCATAAGCTGGAAACAACTCAAGCATTCAACTGATGAATGGATAAATAAAATGTGGTATGTCCATATAGGGGAATATTATTCGGCGTCGATACATGCTACAACATGGATGAAGCTTGAAAACAGTATGCTAAGTGAAAAAAGCCAGACATAAAAGTCCGCATATTTCATGACTGCATTTATGTGAGATGTCCAGAAAGGGAAAATTTATGGAGACAGAAAGTAGATTAATGATTGCCTACAGCTTGAGGGTAGGAAAGGGGATTAACTGTTAATGGCTGTGGAGGATGAAAATGTTCTAAAACTAATTTACGGCGATGGTTGCATCGCTTGGTAAGTTCACTAAAATTCATGAATTGCATATTTGAAATGAGGGAATTGCATGATATGTAAAATATATCTCAATAATTTTTTAAAAAATAATCTGTCTTGGCTCTTCCCTTTCCCCAACCCCTTACATCTAAGTCTTGTAAGAATAGCCACAACTTTTCAATTTTCCTTTGAAACCTGCTTTTGTTGCTCCCAAAATACCATTTATTTTCATTTTTCTGTGCTCCGTCCATACTATTTCCTCTGCCTCAGATTCTCCTCCTCTCATCTGCCTGTCAAAATTTTAATGAAACTTTGAAGTCCAGATCAAAGTAGCCTCCTATGTGAAACCTTCACTAATATACCTCTGCAAAATTTAATCATTTTCTTCAACTTCTTTTATAATTCCATCAACAGTTTAAACATCTTCATTCATATTACAGTTAGGAATTAGAGGCAATCTAGTTAAGAGAAGATAGTCTTAGTGCCAAAAAAACGGGTTGAGATCCCAGCTCTGCCACTTGTTGGTCATGTAACATTTGGTAAAGATACTGAACTCTCTGAACTTTGGCTTTTTAATAATTTAATTGAGGGATCTATAAAATAAACTTCAAAAAGCTGCTGTGAATATTAACTAAAATACATGCAAACTGCTTCACATCTACCTGGTACATACTAAACAGTTTAAAAACATATTAAATGCCAGTAATCTTCATCTTCCTTCCCACTTTCACTTCGCCCCTACATCACGAGCTTATCCATCTTTTATAAACCCACTGCTTGGTGAAATGTCTGGCACTTGGTAGACTTTCAATACTCACCGAATTAAATTCTAGTTGTGAATGTATTATTATTGCTATAATCTCTCTGTGTTGACTGAGTCAATAACTAGATTTAAACATGTAAATTCTTCTTGCTGCTCACCCTTGATCGTGCTATATAGAGTTGCCCACGTGAGAAGCGGCTAGGTTTCAAATCGATGCCTGCAATTTCAAGCATCTGCTTTGAAGTTTTTAATTTGACACCACTGTTTTCTCTGTCCATAGACGCTTAATGTGTAGGGCAGGTCTCTCTCAATCAGCATTCACATGGGTGTCTCGAGACACTTAATTTTCAGGTGCTCTAGAGAAAAACTGCCGATATTTGAAGTTTCCTCTAGGGCCCTCAAAGTGGAATTTGCGTATACTGCATAGCTGTTATGTTAAGCCAGACCATCCCAAATAAGCCTGCCAAATTTGGAGACAATCTACGCAGCAAGTTTTGTACCATGTGCTAGAAATGTACTTACTTTGCTTCTACTGCAAAATGTATTTTCTCTGTCCCTCAAAAATGTAGACAATTTTACTTTAACCTACTGCTGAATATGTGTAGCTGTGGGTATCTTAAATTCTCTTATCACACCAGAACAGCACTCACGGACTGCCTCAGCCCTGCCAGCATGCAGCATTTCTCTCCTTGCTCTTTACTAAGCTTCTCCTTTTCTCGACACTTTCACCCCTCATTTTAGTGTTCTCTTTCTCCTAGTATGTATTAATTTCCTTGGGACACAAACTCAGACTATTCACATAATTACTTCCGATGGAATTCCAGAAAATAAACATCTAGACACATTTTTTAGGGGGAGTGGTATCTGGTTTTGAACCAGCACCCACACTCCTACTTCCTGAAGCCTCTATAGAAAACTCTGTATGTAGCTCCTAAGGATGGGATGATGCAAGGCAAAAGGACCTAGCAAATGGTCAAAGACAGATTCTGAGGTTGGGGAAAATAAAACACTCTGGATATAGACACTGTAGTTTAATTCTCATTCTTTGTCTTTTTCATGAAATCTCTCTTTATTCCTCATAAGAGAGATTTTTTCCAGCTGCCAAAGTGAGGTCTTTGCCAGTTTAGGAAGAGAGTGATACTACAATCCACAACTACTTTGATTCCCAAATGAAAAAAATTAAGTCCTTTAATTATGCTTCACATTTTAATGTGGAATAATTGTTGAAAATTCTCAATTAATTATCCTCTTTGTGGATTACTATCAACCTTTTAAGCTGAGAGTGACCTCGCCTTCAAATACTTTTGATGTTAATTGCAGGCAAGTGTAGGGGACTCTGCCTTAGCCATCTTTAAACAAACAAACAAAAATGGTGCGCTCTAGTCGATTCCAACTCACAGAGACCCCACAGGTGTGAAAGTAGAACTGTGCTACATAGGGCTTTCGATGGCTGATTTTTCAGAAGTAGATCACTAGACCTTTATTCCCGTCCTTCTTCAGAGGTACCGCTGGGTGAACTTGAACCGCCAACCTTTCCTTAGCAGTCTAGCACATTAACCATATGTGCTACCTTCCCCCAACAACCTCCAGGGTTGAAGACTCACCATGTTCCCTGTAATACGGGAAATGCTTTCCTTTATTTTCCACAACAATCTAGCAAGGTGGTATTTTTAATTATTCTCATTGCAATGATGAGCAAATTGAGGTTTAAAGAGACAAAATATCTGGCTCAAGTCACTCCAATACAGTTGGATCTGACTGCAGAATCTACGCTGCCAAGGATGCTGGTAACATACCATGCTGCCTCTCTGCGGAATCCTAGTGTCACCATTTCTCCTTCCCCACGTAACTACTTCCTGTGGTTCCAACCCTACTCCACCTGTTGGATGTTTTATAAGTCTATTTTCTCCTTTTCTCTTCCAAGGTCCAAGACGTCCTTACCTCTTACCTGGAATCTTTAAATTACCTCCCACTGAAATATGTTTCTGTGCCTCCACTTCCTCATTCTTTAATCATCTTACACACTTCCCCCACCAGATAAATATTTATCCAGTGCAGGCTTTCCTGCTCAGCAGCCCTTGTTGGCTCCCCACTGAGCCCTCTCCAAAACCTGGCCCCACCCTCTCTCCCCGGTCTGCTCTCTCAGTACCCCTGATGGATTTTCTGTCTATTCTTAGCGTCACATCTGTGTCACCTAGAACAGAGTGTGGCACAGAGTAGGTGTGTAAATCCATGTGAGTGAAAGAAGGAAGAAGCCTTGACCTTTAGCAGGATCTTATTACTCATTGCTTCCTAAATAAATAAATCTTAGATTTTTTCCACCTGCCTTCCTTTCCTCCAAATAGTTCCCTACCTGGGGCACTCTCCCTACTGTCTCCACTTATGCAATTTAATTTCCGTTAGTATATATCTATTATTCAAGATAGCAGATCATAAGTCAACTCCTTCAGCTGGAAATATCCTCTCCCTCCTCTGCACTTTGTTTATAATAACTCTGCTCTCACACTTATTGTATTTGTTTTGAGTTATAGTTAATTATCCCACATAAGTTTGTGAGAACATTGACTCAAAGACAGGGCCATGTCGTATTCAGAATAGCTTTGTATTTTATTCCCTATAATCTTGAGTATTAAATAGGCCTAAATAAATGCTTGTGGTTCTTAAAAATGAATTGTGTCACTGTATAAGTCACTTCTGAACCACTT
This sequence comes from Trichechus manatus latirostris, assembly GCF_000243295.1. Classification (NCBI taxonomy): domain Eukaryota; kingdom Metazoa; phylum Chordata; class Mammalia; order Sirenia; family Trichechidae; genus Trichechus; species Trichechus manatus. The sequence goes on from NW_004443953.1 coordinate 4,460,007, forward strand.
CCTTGTAATTAGTAAATACTAATAGATACACATGTAAACAATGATAAAAGCAATTAAAAAAAAAAAACCCCACTGCCATCGAGTTGATTCCGACTCATAGTGACCCCCTAGGGTTTCCAAGGCTGTAAATCTTTATGGAAGCAGACTGCCACATCTTTCTCCCTCGGAGCCAGTGGTGATTTCGAACTGCAAACCTTTTGGTTAGCAGCTGATCACTTTAACAACTGTGCCACCAGGGCTCCTTGATAAAAGCAGTAGTGACATTTATTGAACAGTAAGTGCTTTGCAAGGCTATTTTGGATTTAATCCTTCCAGGTACCCTATGAGGTTGGTATTATAATTATCCTCATTTTATAGATAGGGAAACTGAGACACAAAGTGCTTAAATTCTCCAAGTTCCCACAGTTAAACACAAGGCAGAGCCAGTATTTTAAGCCAGGAGGTTTGTCGTTAGGGACTATGCTCTTAACCTTGGATTCGGCTGCCTCCAATGTTGGTTAGGAGAAATTTTTAAAAGAGCCACATATAGGACTTATAGGCACATTTTTCTGTACCACAAGTCTCTAAGTATGCAAACACCTAGAAATTGAGCATATATGATTTCTATTTCATGTAAGTGTCCACATCTTCTAGCAATATTAAGAAAAGCAATAAGGCATAATGAATTTTTTTACATTAGAGCAAATAAATCAATAAAACCTCTGAAAGACTACCTTTGAGGCACAGTTTATAGAAAACTAGTTGCTTTTCTAACACAAAAACATTTCCTTCCAGCAGCAAGATACTTAGAAGTCATATAGCTTTTTGATAATACTTTTTATTGTTTGTTTAAAGACATAGTTTATTTTTTGAAATGTCCACTAGATGGCAGAAAATTGTTACTGTCCAAAGCAACGTTACTGGATTAGTCCAGGCTCATTTCTGAACTCCAGAAATTATACAAATTGCTTTCACCTCTTACCCCTAGCAATGTTGGCATTTTCACATAAGGCATTCAAAAACAAACCACTATTTTAAAGTTGGAAAAAAAAATCAGAGGTTTTCACAGTAATAAATATTAGGTATGAGCATACTAATTATATGTTTGTGTTGTTCTGCTTTAATGTAGTAGGAACAGATGCACAGGCAGTTGGAAGAAGGGCTAAGAGCCCACATAGAACGATCTTCCCAGGTGTCAGATATTAAAGTTAAGTTGAAAAGCCTCCAGCAGGACAGTTCTCTGTTACTAATGACTTTAAAGTCATAGTTCTCATCCCTGCTGCTAATTAGACTCAAGCTACCAGTTTGTGCTTGACTACTAACCTAAAGGTTGATGGTTTGAGCCCACCCAGCAGTGCTGCAGAAGAAAGACCTGGCCATTTGCTTCCGTACAGGTTACAGCCAAGAAAACCCTATGGAGCAGCTCTACTCTATAACACATGGAGGTGCCATGAGTCAGAATCGACTCGACAGCAACGGGTTTGGTTATTTTGGTTTATCCCAAACCCCAAATCTCTGATGGTAGAGCCTAAACCAAACCAAAACCTGTTGCCATCGAGTCGACTCTGACACATAGTGACCCTATGAGACAAAGTAGAACTGCCCCATAGGGTTTCCAAGGAGCAGCTGGTAGATTCAAACTGCCAACCTTTTGGTTAGCAGCCAAATGCTTAGCCACTGCAACACCAGGGCCCCATGGTGGAGCCCAGACATCAGTAATTTTTCAAGCTCCCCAAATGAGTCTAATGTGCAGCCAGGGTGGAGAGCCACTGCATTAGAAATTTCCTCTTTATAGATTGCCTAGCTCCAAAAGAGATTTAAGGTGGATTTAAAAATATACAGCAAGATAAAAAGAAAAACAACAAGCAAATAAATCATGGAAATGAGAAAATAAAGTTACAAATCAGTAGTTTCTTTACTAAATTAAAACCTTCACTAAAATCACACACAGACTTCATGTTCTTAATAGAAGCATGGGCTTTTAAGTAAAATTAAGGTTATATCTACCTCTCTGAAGCAGGGGCTGTTGTGCTAACTTGGAGGCAAACTGAGAATCATTTCAATGTTTTTCATGCTCAAGAATGACAAATTAAAAAAAATATTAGATCTCTGGTTTAAGACCAGGGACGTTTTCCCCAGAATTTGTTTGCTACTTCAATGAAGATGCAGAGATATCAAGATTCAAGTCAGAAGACAAACATTAAAGTGCAGTGACAGCGTAAAATTAAACCCTGTTCTTTGTTTAAGTTTACGACTCACCTCTCAGGGCTGTAGGGAGGGAAAGGAGGAGGGTAAGTCATGTTTTGTAAGCTATAACAGACAAATAGCTCAGGCTATATCCCAAGGAAACTCTCTAAACATCCCAAAGGAGAGAAATAACTTTCTGATTCATCAAACTCCAGAATTTCAGTCTTAGCGGCCAAAGCAGAAGCTGAAGGTAAACGTGCCTTTTTCGTGGCTGTAAATCCCTAATGGTACTGTGAGAAAACTTGTCATTATTGTGTTGATAGTCTGACTTTCTCTGAAGATTTTTTAGTAATTTTCTTAGCCTGCTTTGTTCTCTCAGGATGAGGGCCAAGCAATGAGGTGTGAAAGTCAGAGTGCAAACCCATTCCACTGGAAAAGCTGCCCTGAAACATGAGCTGCATTAATGATAAATCAGTGGTGTTTTTCTGTTTTTGTTTTTGTATATGATAAAAACTGCATTTATTTGAAGTAGAGACCAGAAATCTCTTCCTTAATTCACTGCTGAATTACTAAAAATTTTTCCACAATAAGTCTACTAAGTGATTCCTTATTTCCAATTATTTCTTAAAATAAATTTAGAGTTACATTCTACTGGAAAAAAATATTGGCATCTAGATATTATACCAAACTCAAAAAATCCATAAAAGCTTTAATACAACGTAGAAAAAAATTAACAACATAGTGTCAATGCTAAGAAAATATTACATTTTCCCAAGAATTTGTAACTATGCTTTATTCAAAGTAAGTTATAAAATAACAATGCATAAGCACCAGATGAAGTCCTTGGGGGGCACAAACGGCCAACCACTTGAATATTAACTGAAAGGTTGGTGGTTTCAACCCATCCAGAGGTGCATCAGAAGAGACCTGGCAATCTGCCTTGAAAACTCTATGGAGAGCAGTTCTAGTCTGAAATACACAGGGTCACCATGAGTTAGAATCGACTCGGAAACAACTGGCTTGGTTTTTGGTTTTGTTTTAAGCACCAGATGGTCTAGGAGCATGAGCATCTATATTACCAACAATCTTAGGCTGGGTTCTCTAGAGAACCAAAATCAGTAAAGCGTATAAATATATATAGAGAGAGATTTATATCAAGGAAATAGCTCATGAGGTTGAAGAGGCTCGAAAGTCCCAAGTCACACTTGAAGCTTCCCCTAACTCACCTACCTGCAGAGGCTGATGAATCGAAGATCGACAGTTCAGACAGCAGGCTCTGGCTCACAGGCTGCATAGTCCAAAATATCCCCAGATTGGCAAGGAAGACCACAGGTAAGCTGCTAGCTGAAGTCCAAACAACCAGCGGTCAGACGAATAGAAGCCAGCTGCAGGATCAAGAGCAAGCAAAAGCCCATGAGCCTTGCCAGAAAGTCCACCTATATTGAATGTAGGCCACACCCCAAAGGAAACCCCCTTTCAACTAATTGGCTACTCACAGCAGATTCCATCATGGAGATGATGACATTATATCAGATCTCATCATAGAAGTGATTACATCATTATATGACTACAAAACTACATCATAACTGCCAAACCACTGAGAATCGTGGCCCAGCCAATTTGACACACAACCTTAACAATCACACCAACATAAAGAGAAAATTGTCTATGTTTTTCATGGTGACACAGTTTAAAGCCCTTATTTTATACATACTGTTTAATGAATGCATTTACGGTGTAAAGCAATACACCCCAGTAAACTGAGCTTAGTACTGGAAACTCATCCTCTGCCACATGGGACATATGGATATTGTCCTGTGTTGGGTTCAGGGAACTAAATTCTAGTGTTTTTACTACCAAGTCAGCATGTAACCCTGAGGAAATCATTTTATTTTTCTGGTCTTTGAGATTCCTCACTATAAAGTAAGAAGATTAGACTAGATAAATCTAGTCTTTTTTTTCCAGCTTTAATATTCTAGAATTGGTACCTAATAACATATCTATTACTATAAGTAAACTCCATGAGTGTAAGAGCTATTTCTGTTTCAGATCCTTTATGAACATTAGCTTACTTAATCCACAACACAGTGAAAGAGCTGGAAAAAAAATGAGTCAACAGAAGAGTTACATAACTTGTCCAAGGCTACACAGCAAAAGGGAAAGTTGAGATCCAACCCAGGCAAGCTGGCTCCAGATTCTAGATATTTAACACAATGCCATAATTCCCTCATAAATAGTTGATTAAAAAATTAACTATCTATCCATCTCTGTACATATTTATCTATTTATATCTAAAAATGTGCCAGCACCAGCAATACTGGTCCCTACCTTGTTATTGGAGCCCTGGTGGCACAGTGGTTAAGAGCTCAGCTGCTAACCAAAAGGTCAGCAGTTTGAATCCACCAGCTGCGCCTTGCAAACCCAATGGAGCAGTTCTACCCTGTTATTTAAGTTGTAGCTGATGACGTGGTTGGAAAATTTGCATGCTATATCTGGGAGCTGTTGTTGTTGTTAGGTGTCATCTAGTCTGTTCCAACTCATAGCGACCCTATGTACAATAGAACAAAATGCTGACTGACCCTCTACTTTACCAAGCATGACGTCTCTCTCCAGGAACTGGACCCTCCTGATAACATGTCCAAAGTATGTAAGACGAAGTCTCACCATCTTTGCCTGTAATGAGTATTATGGTTGTATTTCTTTCAAGACAGATCCGTTCGTTCTTCTGTCAGTCCGTGATATAATGGCTTAGGTCAGGTGCACCTTAGTCTTAAAGTGACATCTTTGCTTTTTAATATTTGAAAGAAGCCTTTTGCAGCAGATTTGCTCAATGCAATTCGTCCTTTGATTTTTTGAGTGCTGCTTCCATGGGTGTTGATTATGGATCCAAGTAAAATGAAATCCTTGACAACTTCAATCTTTTCTCTGTTTATCATGATGTTGTGTATTGGTCCAGTTGTGAGGATTTTTGCTTTCTTTATTTTGAGGTGTAATCTATACTGAAGGCTGTGGTCTTTGATCTTCATCAGTAAGCGCTTCAAGTCCTCTTCACTTTCAGCAAACAAGGTTGTGTCATCTGCATATTGCAGGTTGTTAATATGCTTCCTCCAATCCGGATGCCCCATTCTTCAAATAGTCCACCTTATCTGATTATTTGCTCAGCGTATGGATTGAATAAGTATGGTGAAAGTAAACAATCCTGATGCACATCTTTTCTGACTTTAAACCATGCAGTATCCCCTGGTTCTGCTTGAATGACTGCCTCTTGGGCTAATTACAGGTTCCTCCTGAGCACAATTAAGTTTTCCGGAATTCCCATTCTTCTCAATGTTATCTATAATTTATGATCCACCTCGTCGAATGCCTTTGCATAGCCAATAAAACACAGGTAAATATCTTTCTGGTATTGTCTGCTTTCAGCTATGATCCATCTGACATCAGCAATGATATCCCTTTTTCCACATCCTCTTCTGAATCCAGCTTGAATTTTTGGCAGTTCCCTGTTGATATACTGCTGCAACTGATTTTGAATGGTCTTCAGCAAAATTTCACTTGTGTGTGATATTAATGATATTGTTCAATAATTTCCGCATTCTGCTGGATCATCTTTCTTTGGAATAAGCATAAATACGGATCTCTTCCAGTTGATTGGCCAGGTAGCTGTCTTCCAAATTTCTTGGCATCGTCAAGTGAGCACTTCCAGTGCTGCATCCGTTTGTTGAAACATCTCACTTGATATTCCGTCAATTCCAGGAGTCTTGTTTTTAACAAATGCCTTCAATGCAGCTTGGATTTCTTCCTTCAGTACCATCAGTTCTTGACTATATGCTACCTCCTGAAATGATTCTTTTTGGTACAGTGACTCTTTGTATTCCTTCCATAGGAGCTGTGCTATGGCAAAAACCAACTCTAAAAAATCAGTATGTTTGAGAGTGCTTTTTTTTTTTTCTGGGTGAAATTGTAATTTAACTTCTTAATTCCTGGCATTTTGCAAAGCAGGAGCATTTGAACTGCACTTATTAGAATTGTCGGGGAAATTCGAAGTAAGTAAACCTTATAAACATTTATTGACATGGATTTGACTCTGTGGTCACGGAGATTAATAAAAACAGAATTCTACCCCCTCTGTCCTCTCTTTTTAGAACTAGGGCTTTGAACAGTTCAGTTCTGTATCAAACCCCTGCTGAGAATTTGTGTTTCTAACAAGTTTCTAGGCAATGCTAATGCTGCTGGTTAGGGACTAAATTTGAGAACTATTAGTAGAGCACCTCTCAGTATTTATTATACATAAGAATCACCTGAAGATCTTGTTAAACTGTAGATTCTGATTCAGCATATGGGGGTGGAAATGCAAATTCTCAGCAGGGGTTCCAACTGGAAATGAGCTGATTCAAAGCCCTGTTTAAAACCACTTCTGAACATTTTTTCTTGCATCTGAACATTTAGGTCCACTGATCCAGCTGGGAGGGCTTCCTTAGAAACACAGGTGGATGTAGTATAGATTTGTCAATACTTGGCTTATCAGCTGGATTCCCGGGTGTTCCTCCTTCTAAGTCATTAATAATTTTTGCCAACATTACATGCTAGATGAAGACATAGACGGCAGAGGAAAGTAGTAAGTTGCTATGAACTTTTGGATGATCTGTGCTTGAAGAGAGTAATGATGTTCAAAGAGCTAAAGGGTACAAACTCCTCTAAGAGAGATCATTCATTATATGATTCACTGTATGATAACTATTTTTTTAACTTTTTATGATGGAAAATTCCAAACATATGCAAAAGTAGAACAAGTGGTGTAATGAACACCCAGGTGACCATCACCCAATTTCAACAATTATTAGCTCCCAGCCAAATTTCTTTTCTCTACCTCTTCCCACCCTTTCACGCATGTATTATTTTGAAGCAAATAATACTATTTCATCTATAAATATTTCATCATAGCGACTCGATGGCAGCAAATAACAACATAAATATTTCAATATCAACCTCTAAAAGATAGGGCTATTTTAAAGAAAACACAACGATCATATGATATTTAAAATAATAATTATATTTCTGGAAACTGTTTTATCTAGACTCATTCATTATTGAATGTCCTGGCCCTGGGAAGTGTGGGTTATCATTGATGAATTGCATTTTACTTCTAGAGAGTAACTTAGGCAAATTGTAATCAGAAAGAACATAAAGGACCTCAGTACTACACAATAATTTACCTAACTTTTCCCTAGTACTTTGTCCAAACTTTAGACTGCATTTTGTTCTTATCAAATGACCATTTACTTAACCATGTCCTCTGTAACTTTTTATTTTTGGAAAAAATAGTTTCTTCTGAGTTAAAAGTGATTAGCATGTGTTGTGTGAGATATTGGAATACAATGATTTAACAAACCACAGAAGTCTACTCTTTGTCCCAAAGACTGTAGACCGAGTGATAATTTTTAAGCTGTGAAGAAATTTCCGTTGTAACTGGTCAATGCAATGAAGGGAGATTGACTGGAGGAAGGGATACTCAAGAAGGAGATAATCTTTAGAACAGATCTTTGGTCTCAGACTTTCTTTCTTGAAGACACCTGGCTTAACATGGAGACTATCTCCCATGCAGAGCTTCCATATGTGCAGACATTTGGTCCATGAAATCCCTGAGCTACACAGATGTGGGCCACAAAACCAAACCAAAAACCAAACCCGTTGCTGTCAAGTTGATTCTGACTCACAGCAACCCTACGGGACAGAGTAGAACTGCCCAGTAGGGTTTCCCAGGAGCAGCTAGTGGATTCAAACTGCTGACGTTTTGGTTAACAGCCGAGTTCTCAACCACTAAGCCACCAGGGCCCCAGCAAGGAGTATTTCTCACATGGTATGTGAAAACTCCCTGAAATCAGCCATTGTCTTAGCTAGGATTGGCAGCCACCCAGTAATTATCTGAGAAAGAGTGGCATAAATTTGGGCCTCACTGAGAATACGAGCGCAAGGAGGAAAGGAGACAATTTAAAATAGAAGACTCTGTCTCCTTTGAGTTCCCCAAAGGGCCATAATGGTTAGTTTTAGAATTGGAATGGGACTTGGCACTTGGTTATAGCTCTGGTCCCTGGAGTACACTTTCAGCAGAAGCAATCCAAACATGAAGAGAAGTGAGCTATAGCAGAATAAACGAAAGTGATATTTCTATCAGCCTAAAATTAACTGATAATTAAGCACCAATAGAATTCAGCTCAGTGAAGCCTTCTATCTTAAGCAAATATAAATCTTATGCAATAAACATCTGATGTTTTAGTTCAAAGACCTATATCAAATCTATTGATCTGTTATTGAACTGTTTCATGATCAATTCTCTGAGCTTTACCTTTTCTTCTATGATTTTTGAGTCTGGTTTTACTAGTCTTTGTTCTGGAACTGAACTTTTGTAACTGTGTTACCAAAACAAGCTTAGCCCCAATTTCCATATAGACTTCATATCACTTATCTCTCCCTTCTGTCAAATAGCTATTCTTCTTCTTGTTTCTCTCTCTGGATTATAGTCTCACTCATCTAAGCAGAACTGGGTAATGGATGCATTTCTTTTTTTTTTAAATCAAGCTAGCTCTGCTACCAGAGTTCCCTAATAACGTGCACAACCATGTCCTTTTTCCCAATACATAACCTCAAATCCTCTTTTCTTTTCTCCTACGTCAAATTTTTTTTACAAAATGGTTTTCATTCTTTCTATAAAGTATGTGTTTCCTTCGTAATGACCCAGTCTTTCATGATATTTCATACTTTTCAATTACAGACTGTTGTAATCTGCTCGTGTATTACCCAATTCTTACTTCTCTCCCATTGACTATTCTGGAACTGTACTACATATGGTTCATCAGCGCATCTATCTCTGCTCTCCTAAGGTTCTTACTATGACCCCTTAGTCTTATAAGTTGCTGTTGTTGTTGTTGTTAGTAGCTGTTGAGTCAGTTCCGACCCATGGCGACTCCACATGTGCAGAATAAAACTGCTCCATAGGGTATTCAAGGTTGTGACCTTTCAGAATCAGATTGCCAGGCCTGTCTTCTGAGGTGCCTCTGGGTGGGTTCAAACTGCCAAGCTTTTGGCTAGCAGTCAAGAACTTAACCATTTGTGCCACCCAAGGGCTCCATGTCTGATAAGAAGTGTCGCAAAAAGTATAGACTAAGCGTCAGATAGAACTGGATTTGTATCTTGGTTCTATTCCTTATTAGCTATATGATTTTGGGAAAGTTGTTCAACTCTTGTGGCCTTATTTTCCTCATCTATAAAATGGGTATGATAACAATTTAATCTTCTTCATAGTATTGTTACAAGGATTAAGTTAAATAATGTATGTAAAGCACTTATACAGTACCTGCTATGTGTTTAATACATGTGGTTTCTTTGGGATACAGAGTGAATTGAGAAAGGAATAGCAGCTCAAAGACTAATGACAGGGTAAGTCATATCTCCTTCCTCCTTGCCCCGCCCCTAACACACACACACACACACACACACACACACACGCACACAGTAACAGAGATTAGGTGTTTAGTCAACAAAGCAGAGAAAACAAATGTTCATTGATCCAAGAGTTAGGAAGTTTAGTAATCCAGCAGTTAGAGCTGATGGGAGAGACAGTTTTCAGAATTATAATAGTTCAAGTCAAATGAGGACAACGTGAATGGAAAAAGTAATTGATTAAAGTTCACAAATAAGAGGTCGCAAGTAGGTTTACTTCTCATATTTCTTAATATCTCCTATATTCCTGCTCAACTTCCAGTTTTGTCTAATCCACTTCCCTCTTCTGAATTTTCATCCAAGTAACTTTGACCTATTGGTTAAAACTTCTAATTCACGTTTATAAGTCAGTTAGCAAGCATAAAACAAATTATTAAATAACTAATTGCATGGATAACTGTGCAGGTTACCCATGAGAACACCTATGCTTGGACCATAGGAGTTAACAATCTAAAGCAAAAATACACACAAAACATATTACATACACAAATAGACAATAAACTTGTACATATGTTATTTTGCCTACAGGTATATTTGTTGTACAAACTTCCCAAAAGTGGAATTGCAAGATCAAAAGGTATATGTGTTTGTAATTTTGTTAGTTACTGCCAAATCAGCCTCCATCAGAATGGTACCAATTTACATTCCAACCAGTTAAATATGAGAGTACTTGTTTTCCTACAAAATGTGTTTGTTATAAATCATTTTCGCAGTCTGATTGGTAACAAAAAAAAAGCCTATCTCATTTTAATTTGCATTTATCTTATTCTGAGAGGGATCTAGCATCATTGTGTATTTTTCAGAGTCATTTGTGTTTCCTCTTCTATGAATTCATTGTTGATATCCTTTTAATAATATTCTGTCAGTTGGACTTTACGTGAATTTATACATGCTACTTTATGTATTAGAAGCAAAGTATAATTTAAATATATTAAAATGCATCCATTTAGAATATTTAGTTTGATGTGTTTTGATAATAAATATGTAGGACATTTCCATCACTCAAAATGTTCCCTTCAGCCCCTTTGTAATCAATTGCCCCAGCCCAAAGTATTCTCAAATATCATGTACTTAACAAGAACAACTGGGAAAGGTATTGTTTCATTCAAAGCCTAATTGCCCCTCTCCTGTGGGTCCAATGTGTGAGTAAGGCAGAAGGGGAAATACATGACTATCTTATCATCTTAGATTGTAAGCAGTTAAGAGGACAGGACACATAGCTTTTGTATGTTTTATACTGTATTTAGCATTTAGAATTTAGCAAGTGTTTAATAGATATCATCATCAATGATCATTTACTTCTAACTTGAAACTAGTCCTTAATTGCTCATAAAAGGAAGTAATTGACTCACAGTTTATGGTATACATTACACATTCCCCTTCTTACCTAACTAAACTATTGTGAGTAAATACTTACATTCTTCTAAAGGAAAAGGGATGGCAACAATAGTATACAGGCAAAGGCCCTCTGACTAAAATGTGTGAACATTGAACTGCTGAATTTGGGTAGGATTCATCATCCTCACGTTGAAGCTTTCTGCTGCAGAGCTGATGTGTAATCACTGAGCTGCAGCCAGCTTTGCAAGGCTGAACAGAAAAGCCATTATGCACCCACAGACCAGAATGAATGACAGGTTTCAATCATTGTAATTTGATGAATTTTTTTAGGTTGTATTTATCAGTATGGGAAGAATGGAATCCATAGCATCTGGAGACAGACAGAGGTCAACTGAACTCATTTTCTATATACTACCGTTCATAGAATAGAGAGATACTTAACCTTTTGTATCAGCTGTGACGGCAAATAAATGTGAACCTATAACAAAGTGCTGTGTTTCCAGCACCAATAATATTTCAGAGAGGTTGAATGGGGCCATTGCCAAACAAATAGCATTTTTCTATAATTAAAAAATAACATTTTCACTAGCAGTACCTACATATGATTAAGGTGTTACTTATAAGCATATTTATAGTGAAGTTCTACATCAGTGTGGCTTTTGCCATCTACAGTAACAACTTGCATATTCATGTTAAACTTCCTCTAATAGAGGGTCAAGGCTATTTTCTAACAATATTACAGAACAAAATAAAGACTCAGTGTATCTTGGAGAAAATAGTTCCCCAAGCAGCAGAATCCTTTATTTGGGCTAGACACAAAAGTTAAAACAAGCCCTAAATAACCAGACTCCGTGTTAACCCTGGGTAGTGCCTCCCATCCAGTACACTCTTTTCTCCACCTCAAAAACCCATTTTCATCGAGTCAATTCTGCCTCATAGTGACCCTATAGGCAGGTTAGAACAGCCCAATAGGGTTTCCAAGGCTGTAATCTTTATGGAAGCAGATGGCCACATCTTTCTCCCACAGAGCAGTTAGTGGGTTCAAACTGCTGACTTTTCAGTTAGCAACCGAGCACTTAACCACTGTGCCACCATGGCTCCTTCCATCTCAAATAACCCCACCTATTTCCCTAAGCCCGTGAAGGGGCCCGATCAAACAAGAAGACACTCCACATACGTTTTCTATATATCTTCTGATCTAAATTTGAAGTCTTTCCAAACTCAAACTTTCCTCTAGGTAATTTTTTTTTTCTAGGAAGTTTCACAATTATTAAATTCCTGTTGTTCAGTCTCCGAACTATTACACATATAGTTTTCTGGGTACAATACCAGTTAAACCTCTCCATGCCATCTTTGTCCAATGAGAATGTTAGAAACAATAGTAGTCAATAGATTCACTTGTGAGAGTGAAGTCTATGCCCAGAGTCATTTGGGAGCATAAATTTGTAGATTTCTACACGTGCAAATAAGATCTAATTTTGAAAATACTATAAGGTAACATTTTCAAAGAGAGACTGACCAGAAGGTAACCCAAATGAGATAGACTTATGAAGAGCCCAAGTAAATAATCATGTTATAGTTGACTGCCCTTGAGTCGGCTCTGACTTATGGCCACCTTAGTATATGTCACAAGTCAAAACCCACTCTCCCACACAGGCTTTAAGATAGATCTTATGTAAGTAGATGCCAAGAAAAACAATTCACCGTTCTGGATTCACAATCCTACTTATCTGAGAAGGCAAAATAGAAAAAGTAGAAGAAAACAGAACCTCAGGGACCTTGCTCTTTCATTGTGTGCTATTTCCCCTGTATTTTTCTCTTCCTTCCTCTCTGAAGTCTTAATTATTTGCATGTGCAAACATTCTCAAATCTCTCCCAGTTCTCTCATACTTGGGAGACAAGCTTCTAGTATGAGTAGTACAGGCTCAGGGTCTCAGTATGCTCCTCTCTACTGGCATTTGGCAGTGTCTCTGCTTTCTGCCCTCCGACTCTTGGGCTCCTTGGTCCACCAAGCCTGCCACAGACCGGAGTTGCTATAGCCAATAGGCAGGTCTACAGCCTTGTCACGTTTGAGTACACTGAAACTCTCCTTGTCAGTGGAGACAAGTTTGCGTTTAGTGTGCAAGCACAGTACAGCCTGACAGAGGCGTTTCCTTTGGTAACAAACAAACGTGTACTCTAGGAGGGTGTTTTGGAGTTGTTACTGTGGTTTATCAAGGGACCCACAAATTCCAAAGAATTCTCTTCCAAGAGAGTAAAAATTTGAGATGCCAATGGATCCCAAGACTTTTTTGGACAATTTGGGATACACCAGGAAAAGGAGATCCAGAAAAAGTTTATGGCTTTCAGTGGAGGCATTTTAGAACAGAATGCAAAGGGATATATTGAGATTGTTCAGGTGGAGGAGTCAACCAACTGCCAAAGGTTACTGACACAATCAAAATAAATTCCAATGGCAAAAGAATCATTACATGTTCTTAGCATCCAAAAGATCTCCCTTTGATGGCACTGCCTCCGTGCCATGCCCCTTGCCAGGTCTGCATGATGAACGGGGAGCTGTAAAAGCATCAGGAGACATGGGTCCCCAGGTGTTTTTCAACATGACCTATATGATCATTCAAATCACAGGCCAAGTGATTGTGTACATATTTTAGGAGATACTTGTGTTTACCTAAATCATATTGAACTACTGAAAATTAAACCATTCCCCAAGTTCAAAACTTTCAAAAAGTTGAGATAATTAATGACTTTAGAGCTGAAGATTTTCAGATTGAAGGCCACAATCCTCATCTAACTATTAAAATGAAAATGTCTATCTGAAATGCCTTTGAAGAAGTTCTCTTTCAAGGATATGGACAGTATTTAGGGGTTGGTCTGGATGCCAGGTGAGAGTTTTGTTTTCTTTTGTTTTGCCTGCTCTAAATGAAAAAGGAACTAGGTCAAAAACTAACCAGTTACTATGCATTATTAAGAATAGCTTCCTTTAGGGGATAGTTTTTTTGTTTAGTCTAAAAAAAAAAAAAAAGGAGTGGGGTTGTCTTGAGCTTGATTAACTTGTTAAGGATGTATGATAATTCTAAGAATATGAGTAAGACCAGGAGACTGAAAGTTTATATACTCTAAGAAAAACAGGTGCATGCATTTCAAACCTACAGTTGTATGAAGGTCAGTGAATTTCAAGTATTATATAAACACTATCAATATGTTGGAGCCCTGATGGTACAGTGGTCCAGAGCTACAGCTGCTAACTAAAAGGTCAGCAGTTGGAATCCACCAGCCTCTCCTTGGAAACCCTGTGGGGCAGATCTACTCTCTCCTACATGGTCACTATGAGTCAGAATGGCCTTGAGAGCAATGAATTTGGTGTTTTTTGTTTTTTTTTGTTTTTTGGTTTATCACTATATCAGAGCCCTAGTGGCACAGTGGTTAAGACCTCAGCTGCTAACCAAAAGGTTGGCAGTTCGAATCCACCACCCACTCCTTGGAAACCCTGTAGGGAAGTTCTACTGTGTCCTATAGGGTTGCTATGCGTCAGAATCTACTCCATAGCAATGGGGATCACTATATCAGTATATAAACATTATCAATCATAATATATATATGGTTATAATCATTCAAAATTGTATTTGTTTCATATACTGCTGCCCATGCAAACCGCAGTCAAGAAATCAAACGACGCATTGCACTGGGCAAATCTGATGCAAAAGACATTTAAAGAGTGTTAAAAAGCAAAGATGTTACTTTAAGGTGTGCCTGACCCAGGCCATAGAGTTTTCAGTCACCTTATATGCATGTGAAAGCTGGGCAATGAATAAGGAAGACAGAAGAATTGACGATTTTGAATTATGATGTTGGCGAAGAATATAGAATATACCATGGACTGCCAGAAGAATAAACAAATCTGTCTTGGAAGAAGTACAGCCAGAATGCTCCTTAGAAGCAAGAACGGCGAGACTTCATCTTACATACTTTGGGCATGTTATCAAGAGGGACCAGTCCCTGAGGAAGGACATTATGCTTGGTAAAGTAGAGGGTCAGTGAAAAGGGGAAGATCTTCAAAGAGATGGATTGAGACAGTGGCTACAGCAGTGGGATCAAGCATAACAATGATTATGAGGATGGTGCAGAACCAGGCAGTGTTTCATTCTGTTGAACATAGGGTCGCTATGAGTCTGAACTGATTCAATGGCACCTAACGACAACAACAATATAATTTTAATAAAGCAGCATTCTGTATTCTAAAGAAAACAGCAAAATGCCCTCACTATAGTATTAGGGAGCAAAAAAGGAAATAACTTATAATAAATGAGTATACGTCAATATGTAAATGCATGGGCAGTAGAAAACCTGAAATAGGTGTTTGCATCTATATGAAGAATCACATTGAATATAGCAGCTACAATGAAGACAGGAGTGTGGTGTAAGAGACTCAAATACCTTTTCCATCAGTGACTTGACTTTCCAAAATGATGAAGAACTCTTGGTATGTTCTGAACAAAGCAAAGTACAATCTTATTGTGATTTACACAGTAGTTGTATTCATGGAAGTCAACATACACAAGTAAAATGGAGTTAGGCGCTTTACTCAAATAACTACACAGACAAATCTTTCACCTATCGTCTCTACATACAATTTTTGTCCCACATTTTAACCTCTTTGAAATTAAGATTCATCTTATAGTCAATGACTTCTTACAGCCTTTCAACCAGGTGACAGTGAAGATGAGCAAACTTGATCAGCTGTTCATATTGTCATCATTTCAGTTGATTTATCTGCTTTGCGGATACTACATGTGTTGAATTTAATTGCTATTGAAATGTCATTTTAAAAAGACTATACTATGATTCATCATTAAACAAATGGTTATTTACAGGCATGGAAATAGAGCACTAGGCCATCACTTAGAAATTAACAAATATTCATTATTGGAGGAATGACCATCATTCACTATTTTTTCTTCCAAAAGCAACATCTGATTGCATTAAGAGTACCTAGAGTACATTCCTTTCTCAAGAAGGATGACACTGTAAATAGATGAAGTTGTCTTATGTATTCTTGCTGAAATATGTGCAAGATTGCTTATCACATGCCACTGAATGCAATGGAAGGCAGGAGCATTTGTAGGTCCCTTAGAGAATTTGTAGATCTCTCAAAGTATGTTAAAGAAACTTCAAAGGAACAAGAGCTATTGTGACTGATCTATGTGTTGTGCAGAGTTATAGTTAAGACATTGTGTCATAGTTTAATTTGCAGCATTTCTTCCCTCTCAAATGTACATAAAATAATGGTACATCATAAAATCAATGATATTTTATATAGACTGAAACATGGTAAATGAATGTCTGGCAAAATATTTCAAAATCCTGTAGAACATGAAATAATTATTCATTGAGAAGAACTGTCCTACAAATTGTAAAATGTCTGAAATCTTTGTCCCCTGACCACTAAATATTATGATTGTGACAACAACAACAACAAATCCCATAAATTTCCAAAACACCACTAGGTGGAAAGGGGGGTTAGATTCTGCTTCTGTTGGGAATTACTACCCTAGATCTTATTCCAGTAACTAGTACACAGTAGGTGTGTTGAATAAATGCTTTTCAAAGGATGACTGACTGAATTATTGAACTGTAGCATTTTCCAACAGATTGAACATTACAGGTTCAACAACTGACCCTTGATTGAGGATAGATAACTTGATTATTCCTACTTTGGGCTTTAGTTTCTCTTATATAAAATAGTTGTCCAACATTTAACAGCACATTGTTTTAGTAGCAGAGATTACAGTGTAAGATTAATTCATTCATTCACTCACTCTCATAGTCAATAAATGCTTATTAACTATTTACCATGAGCCACACATTGAACTAAGTACTAAAAAAGAAAATGTAAACTAAAACATATACAGATACTTGCCTCACTTAATTTACAACGTCATGGACAGATAATTAAACAAGCAATAACAATAAAATATGACATGTCCTGTGAGGGTAAAGAGGAGGTAGAAATAAGAAATATTTGGGTTTTAGTCATACTAATTCATTTTGCCAGTGATAAATACATTTTTATTTGGGATTAATGCCTTTGAATTATAGTGTTGGTGAAGAATATTGAATGTACCATGGACTACCAGAAGAACAAACAAATCTGTCTTGGAAGAAGGACAGCCAGGATGCTCCTTAAAACTGAGGATGGCGAGACTTTGTCTGGCTTACTTTGGACATGTTATGAGGAGGGGCCAGTCCCTGGAGAAGGATTGGTAAAGTAAGAGTGTCAGCGAAAAACAAGAAGACCCTCAACGAGAAAGACTGACACAGTGGCTGTAACAATGGTCTCAAACATAGCAAAGATTGTGAGGATGGCACAGGATGGGGCAATGTTTCATTCCGTTGCACATAGCGTTGCTATGAGTCGTAACTGACTGGATAGCACCTAACAACAACAACAACAGGAACATTTGGGATATAGATATCACTGTCACTGTAGTATCTCTGGAGGCTACGACAAAATTCTATTTCTGTGAGATTCTTTTGCTTTGGTGGAGAAAATAATTAGCTGAATAAAAATGTGTATATATCTTCATTGTGCTGATAAGCATAAAGGATACTTGAAATGATAAATATTGAAAATGATAAGTTTCTACATTGTATCTTCACCCCCTTTATTTTCTGAAAAGCTCTATAGTTCCAGACTCAAAATGGAACCAGTAGAATTGCTTGGTAGTGTGTCTCTAAAGGCTGTTCAGCAAAACAGGTTCAGAACCCACCTCAAATTGAACATGGAAAGATAATTTACACTTGCCATCCATTCTGTCAAGCTTAATATAAAGTGGAAGAATGATTGAATCTTCTCATTTTCTCAATCTAGTGAACAATTTGATGATATACTCCCAGAGATTTTCATTTGAATAGATCTCTTAAAAAGTATGTTATTAGTGTCAGTCAGTTATAAAAAGAAACTACAAATTATGATTGATTTAAAAATAGATTTTCTCTTTCTCTTCTTATTTACACATATACAGTATATTAAGTATTCTGAAGAGGAGAAAAAATGAAAGATGACTAGACATCAAAAATAGTAATTCAATTATTAAGTAAAATAAATTTGCCTCAAGCCCTCTTACTGAGTTACGATTGTGACTGGAGAGTTTTTCCTAAAAGTCACAAAAACCTAGTTTTATGCTACTATATTTTCATCAGTAAAGTAGAAGGTCAGTGAAAAAGAGAAAGATGCTCAACGAGATGGATTGACACAATGGCTGCAACAATGGGCTCAAACATACCTACTATTGTAAGGCTGACACAGGACCAAGCAATGTTTCATTCTGTTATACATAGGGTGTCTATGAATTGGAATCAACTCGACATCAATGGGTATGCTTTTTTATGAGTCAGAACCAACTTGATGGCACCTAACATCAACATATTTTCATTATTAAAGTGCTTCTATTTTTTATAAAAATCATAAAAATAAAAAAATAGCTTAATCAAAACTGAAGTTCTGGGTCAAAAGACATGATTATTGATCCTTCAGTGATCCCAAACAAATCTATTTCTTTTTTAATAGAGAGAAAAAGTCAACTTTTTTTTTTTTCTTAAGATTCCATATATTCAACATTTATTTGGGAGACATTTAATGCTTGTATTAACACTCATGTTACCCATATACTTTATATAAGGAATGTATGAATCCATTTCAATGGCTCTGTTTGTTTAATTACAGGACATTTGTGAAATCAAATTCCTACATTTGAAGTAAGTCATTTTAATCAATCACTCATGCTCTAGAAACAGTTTAGGATGGATATTTCTTTCATAAAAAATGCAATAGATATTATTTTCTTTAAAGCAACCATACTTACATCATTTACATACATACATTCATAGCATAAGATACTTGTGAACCTCAATTCAACCAGTCTTAAAACATAAAAATTTTATTGAGTGAAATCAATTAACATATTTGCAGAAAGAGAATATAAAGGGTATTTGTTTAGACGCTTCAAGGATGTCCACTTGGCTCTCATCACAACTGTTTTTATTCGTTATCTGAATCTGTCATCTGCACAATCAAGTGAATCATTATTAATTTGCAGTATGAAGATAAGCACACAAAAACCTGGACTGTTATTAAATCATTAAACTCAGGGGAAAAGTTAAAAGGGACAGAGACGCTCACACTAAAATTAAATGATATAATACTACTATCCCTATTTTAAACTTCTTTCCTATATTATTTCCCAAGCAAACTACACTCATTATGTTCGAGGAAAAATACCATATGTATCTGATGGCATGTGGTTGCTTTCTTACTTTTACTAATTTCTGAAGTTCTGTATTCTGCTGAACCAAAAACCAAACCTATTGCCGTCGAGTTGATTCCGACTCATACAGACCCTATACCTTGTATCCATGGACTCAGCTTGATACATATGGTGCCATCAAGCACGTAAAAATTAAATGGGTCAGGCAATAAAACAACAGGAGAGTAAAAACAACATGATATTCACTTTGTTTCCTTTCTAGCGAAAGTGTTTTCAAAAATTGCCATCGGCTCATGGAACTAGAGAAAGCATATTAGAAGCTCAGTATTCTTAACAATGATCTTCCTTGGCTATTATTTGTCTATGAAGCAATAAGCCATATAATTTACAGGAAGAAAGTCACTGATTCTTTCAGAAAACACAACCTGGCAATGTGTCTTCAATGTAAAATAATCAGGTGGCAGAAGTGCGATGGAGAAACCAGTCTTCTACAACATCATGTAAGGGAATCCAGCTGTGCGTGTTAGAGAAATCAAACAACTCCTTGTGACTGAATTCCATAAGAACTTTCTGCAGGATCTTTGAATCTTCAGTGTCCACTCCTAGTTGTAACACAGTTTGAGGAGATTTTAATTTTGCTTGAGCAGAGAGAACCATTTTGAAGGTTAAGATGCCATTTGACCATCTCTAACTTGTGGGGAGCCAGAATCCTTTGTCTAAACTTTTCAGTTGCTTTTTGACCCATTGTAGACCAAGCATTGACAAATACTTCTGCTTTGTCTTGTCTAAGATGAATGTTCTCTAACTGCTGCTGCAAAGCTGCTGGTTTCACATTGTGATAGACTGCCTGTTCTAAAATGAATGATATTGTTTCAAGAACTAGGTGAAGGTCTTGTTTCTCTAGAGAAAATGCAGCTTGAAGTTTTTCTTCCTCTTCTTCACTGTAACTGCTCTCAGCCTTTAGATGAAGTTTTTGAAGAATTCGGGAGAGCAACTGTGGAAATCTTGCTATATCTATCACATTTATCAGCGACACTGCTTTTTTCATGCTGGGGGTCTCCTCAGGATCAACGCCTGGATGCAGCCATCCTTGCAGCTCACCTGCCGGCCCCGCCTGTCAGCTGATTGGATCCCTACAAATTCACCTTTTTAAGGTACTTAAACAATCTTTGAGAAATACATGTTCAATAGAGTTGGAAATATTCTTCTTTTTCTGAAATAACTAAAAAATTTAATATTGTGAATTAAATACACTCTGCCCCAATCACTAGAGAATTTATGCATTTTGATCTCTCCAAATTGCAGGCCCATTTCTGACCACTGAAATATTTTCATGTTGATATTTGAACATTAACATCTGGCCTCTTTATTCCCTGTATTCTTTGTCTTCTTCTCACCTTTTCCCCAAACTTTTGTTACACATTTCTGAGTCATAAAGATAAGAAGTTCACTGCCTATCAGAGTGTTAACAAGATCATTCTAAAATAAACCTAGTGGGTAGCACTTACAGATAAAATGCAAAATCATGAATATGAATATGAAAAAACAGTCAAGCTGGAAAGCTTAGAAATTCACAAGTGCTATAGTTAAACTTAAAAAAGGAAATTTAATATTTTGCAGCTTCTGTCTTCAATGAGCTAAATACTGTTCAGTTCTGTTATAGTGACATTTCCGTACATTTAAAAATGACAGTTGAAAAATCTCAACACACAATAACCTGACCCATTATCATAAGACCCACAATCACAGGTGCATCTGTATATACTCTGAATTAAAAACTTGTGATGAACATTATTTTAAAAATAATATTTTCTACTCCACATTTGAGTGGTAAAGCAGTGGCAATGTGGTTCTGACACTTATTGTTCTAATCCCAGTGTAAAGTTAGAGCAACTATGAGTGACTTTCAAAGTAGGCATGGAGTCGTAAAGGTACTAAATCTCAGAACTTTCATTTCACAGATAAGGAAACCAATAACCTAAGGAGTCAATTATTATTTGCTGTTGTTGTTGTTAGTTACCGTCGAGTCAATCCAAACTCATGGCAACCCCGTGTGTTACAAAGTAAAATTGCTCCATAGAATTTTCTTGGCTGTAATCTTGACAGAAGCAGATCGCTAGGGCTTTTCTTCCGCAGTACCGCTGGGTGGGTTCCAACCACCAACCTTTAGGTTAGCAATAGAGTGCAAACCATTTACACCACTGTCATGGATTGAACTGTGTCCCCCAAAAACATGTGTATCAATTTGGCTATGCCATGATTCCCAGTATTGCATGATTTCCACCATTTTGTCTTCTGATGTGATTTCCCTATGTATTGTAAATCCTATCACTATGATGTTAGTGAGATGGATTAGCAGCAGTTATGTTGATGAGATCTACAAGATTAGATTGTGTCATAACCCAATCTCTTTTGAGATATAAAAGAGAGAAGTGAGCAGAGAAATATAGGGACCTCCTACCACCAAGAAAGCGACACCCGGAGCAGAGAATGCCCTTTGGACCCAAGGTTCCTGTGAAAAAAGGCTCCTAGACCACGGGAAGATTGGTGAGAAGGACCTTCCTCCAGAGCCAACAGACAGAGAATGCCTTCACCTGGAGCTGATGCTGAATTTGGACTTCTAGCCTACTAGACTGTGAGAGAATAAACTTCTGTTTGTTGAACACATCCACTTGTGGTATTTCTGTTATAGCAGCACTAGATAACTAAGATAGCCACCTAGGCACCTTCAGGAGTCAATACATTGGCCCAATAAAAAGCAGCAAGTTTGTGGCTAAAGATTACCTTATTTTTACACAAATAACGTGCACATTATACATTTTTTGCAAACTGCACAACCCCCTCACACCTTATTTTCCAAGGTGCGCTATGCACGTTATTTCTGTGGACACATTATTTGCAAAAAACACAGTAACATATTAACAAAAACTGACTTGATTTAATGAACCTCTCATTAGGTCCTTATTCCACTCCCAAGTGATCATATTAGCTCAAAACAAACAGGATTTTTGCTTGAATTCTGTAGACTATTATCAATACTCTGTCATCCATACATGCCAAAGAAAATAAGATGAATTAAAATACTAAAAAATATTTTCCATCTCTGAAATTCCATAAATTGGTGAACTACATGTATCACAATTTTAAGGGCAAGATTTTTATACATAAGGAAAATGACAACAAAACTAAGTAGTTAATTCATGAATTTTTTTTACCCTTTCCTACACAAATGCTAGAGCTCTTCATTAGAACCACAAAGCAGTCTATGTTTTTTTTTTTCCAGTTCAGACTAGATTGACTTATATCAGTTTCAAGCTGGTTATCTGTGCCTGTTGTAGGTTTGCCTCAAGCCTTTGATTTATTGCCTTTCAGAGCCAAACCCACCTGTCTTTTCCCTCTTTTGTGGTACTGGATCTGGACTCTGTAAACGACACTTTTTCATTGCCAGCTGACTTGATGTTAAGCTCTGCCAATAGAGGGCATTGGAAGGAGAAGACAAAGCTAGAGGGCAAAAAGATTGGCTTCAGCAATATCTGCCCTGTAGCTTCAAGAAATTAGAGCTTCTTTTTAGGGCTGTGTTGTGGATTGAATTTTGTCCCCCAAAAGATATGTTAAAGTCCTAACCTCTGTACCTGTGAATATGACCCTGTTTGGAAATAGGGAGTTCTTTTGTTATGTTTATGAGGTCATACTGGAGTAGAATGGGTCTTAAACATTCTGAGTGGTGTTGTACAAAAAGAGAAAGTAGACCAAGAAAGAGAGAGACACACATAGGAGGAAGACAAATGCCATGTGAAGATACATCTACAAGCAGCTAAGGAACACTAAGAAATGCCCAGGGCTACAGAAGCTGAAAGAGATAAAGATCTTCCCCTAGAGCTAACAGAGAGAGAGAGCTTAGCTCCCTGAATTTAAGCCTCCAGAACGGTAAGAAAATAAATTTCTATTCTTTAAAACCACCACTTGTGACATTTTTTGTTATGGCAGCATTAGATGACTAAGACAGGCTGCTATTGACCTCTCTTGTCCTCAGACTGTGACTTAAGACGAACTTTTCATTTTCTTCCTATAAGAGTTCAAGTGCACTCAATAGAATCCATCACACACCACAGTCCATGTTGTTTGTCATTTCTACTATAATATCAATCCCCTAACTGGACCTTGACAAGTACACTGTCATTAAGTCAATGTTTTAGCAAAAATTTCTACAATTCATGTTCTGTATATGTCAGAATCTGGTTAGGAGACAGGGATTACTCCAATAATTTGAACTGCAAAATTTTTTTATTTTTATTTTTTTATTGTACTTTAGATGAAGGTTTGCAGAATAAATAGTTTCTCATTAAACAGTCAGTACACATATTGTTTTATGACATTGGTAAACAACCCCAAAACATGTCAACACTCTCCCTTCTCGACCTTGAGGACCTTTTTTTTGGTGAAAATATACATAGCCAAAGTTATACGATTTTGAAAGTTTCTACATGTACAATTCAGTGACATCAATTACATTCTTCCAGCTGTGCTGCTATTCTCACTATCCTCTTCCAAATTATTCCATCACCATTATCTTCAACTCACTGTCCCCTAGACTTACCATCAAATCTTTTGAGTTGCTATTGTCAATTTGATCTCACATAGATAATTCTTTTTCTTTTTTTTTTTTTTTTGTACCTTAAATGAAGGTTTACAGAACCTATAGTTTCTCAATGAACTGGAAAATTTTAATATAAATAATTGTTAAACAAAATCACATATGAAGTTTAATATGTTGGGTTGCAGAATTACAAAGACAGTTGAATTTGAAGCCTTGACAATTTTCTCATGTAAAAGTGCATTGATTGGTAAGGAATGGGTGTTTGAAACTTGGAAATATCTGTTTGGACTCAGACAAAACAGAATTATAAAACCCTCTTTTGTCGGGAGAATTAGCTTGCCCTCTCTTGTCTAAGGAGACTAGCCTCCTTTGCTTATAAACCCTATAATAACCAGTTGAGACAGATGCTTTACTAGGGAATGCCCATTCTGCTTCAGATGTATCCCAGCCATATCTTTGCCACTAGATCTATAACAAGGGTCAAATCTCAACTTACTCCAAACCAAACTAAACCAAAACCCATTGCCATTGTGTCAATTCCAACTTCTAGTGACCCCTATAGGACAGAGTAGAACTGCACCATAGGGTTTCCAAGGAGCAGCTGGTGGATTCAAACTACATTTTGGTTAGCAGCCAAGCTCTTAACCACTGTGCCACCAGGGCTCCAACTTGCTCCAGGGGGTCAAATATAAGTATAAACCAAAAAGAATTAGTTTATATGCCAAAAAAATTGCAAAATTTTGCTAATATATATTGTCAGAATCCTGAGGAATATGTATGAGAGTAGATTTTAAGAGTGTCATACCAAGGAGGACGGAGCCTTGGTGGTGCAGTGGTTAAAGCGCTCAGATGCTAACTGAAAGATCAGTGCCTTGAACACACCAGCTGCTCCATGGGAAAAAGGTGTAGCAATCTGCTTCCATGAATATTTACAGCCTTGGAAACCCTATGGGACAGTTCTACTCTACTCTGTCCTATAGGGTCTCCATGAGTTGGAATCCATTCAAGAGCAGTGGTTTCTTTCTTTTTTTTTTTTAATATCAAGAAGGACAGATTATAATACTATATCAAGCCAAATTATTTGATATGTGTGCATTCACTAGAGATATTGGATTTAATGTGTTAGCTTGCGCAGCTAGAATTCGTTCTAGCAATTTAATTGGCTGATTGTCTAAAACCTGGACTCAATAATAGCCTATGTTTAATGAGGTTGAGATGCTAGAGGTTCCCTGGTATCATATAGGGGAAGGAATACAAAGACTTAGGAATACAGGAATGTTGGAGTGAATTTATCACACTCAATCATTTCAGGAGGTTCCGTATCAGCAGGAACCAATGGTACTGAAGGAAGAAGTCCAAGCTGCACTGAAGGCACTGGCGACAAACAAGGCTCCAGGAATCGATGGAATACCAACTGAGATGTTTCAACAAACAGATGCAGCACCGGAAGTACTCACTTGTCTATGCCAAGAAATTTGGAAGACAGCTACCTGGCCAACCGACTGGAAGACATCTATATTTATGCCTATTCCCAAGAAAGGTGATTCAACCTAATGCAGAAATTATCAAACAATATCAAGAGCAAACCAGATATTTTGTTATCAAGAGTAAACTGCGTTGCTGCAATGAGGGTAAAGGAGGCACATGACTGCCACATCTTTCTCCTGTGGATCAGTTGGTGGGTTCAAACCTCCGACTTTTCAGTTAGCAGCCAAGCACTTAATCACTATGCCACCAGGGCTCCTCAATTGTTTTGTAGCCATCCTTAATCAGGTAAAGAAAGGTCCGTTCTATTCTGGTCTGCTAAGAGTTACATCATAACTGAGTGGTTAATGTTATAATTTTTTTTCTCCATCTACTGAAAGGATCATGAGGTTTTCCCCCTTAATCTGATAGTTTAGCCCTTTTCGAGTTGTTTCAGTTAGATAATGCAGTCATAACTGCAGTAGAAGCATGACCTTTATGCTTGCATGAACTTTACTCTAAGACAGTACTGAAAGAATGTGCCCTAGGTCCCCATCCCTAGTGTCTTAGTGGTAAGGTATGTAATTAACTATATAATTGCATGCTGGCAAAATCTAATCTTAGATCCCGAAGGAGAGGGAATGTTCTTCCCTTGATGCCGTCAAGGCTGGGGATAATGACCGCTAGACTGTCAGCACTCTGAGCCCAGACTGCATCAAGGGACGCCTTCCTCTCTCTCCTATTCCTCTTTTTGTATGCACCCCAGCACGTAACCCCTCTGGTCTGAGGTACATAAGCCCATTGTCCCTGTGTTCCTTCACCTACAACACATGACAAGGTGTGCGTAGAAGAGATTACCTTGTCATGTCACCCTGAAATGAGGACCTATTCAGGGCAATGGGTCTGAGATAAATTTTACCCTGTATCTCTTTGTCCTTTATTACTGTGTAAGTAACAAAGCTTGTGATCACACCACTGGGTAATGTCACTTATTTGCTGAGAACTCACAGCCCTGCATGAACTCATTTTTCATCCTCAGCTCAGCACAATAATGCTTCAAAAAAAGTCATCACCAACTCAGTGTCTTCAAACAAAAGTACCTTTTCTGAGTTCACACATTTGCAGGGCTGCTGGGGTGGCTCATCTGATCTCGGCTAGCCTTGAATGGACTTGGCTTAGACTACCAGGCTGAGGGATTTGTTTATGTCTGCTCCATGTGTCTCCCATTCTTCTTGGACCAACAGGCTACCCTGGCAGGTTCATCTCTTGACAATGAAAGAAATGAACAAATGGAAACACACAGTGCCTGTTAAGGTTTGGCCTAGGAACTGGAATGTTTTCACTCCTGTACATACTCTGTTGGTCAAAGTCATACAACCAAGCCTAACATTAATGAGCATGGAAATATACTCCACAAAACAGAAACCACAAAATTCATGCATTGTAAAAGGCATGAATATAGGGAGGAATGAAAAACTGGGAATAATAATGCCATGTACCAAAAAACTCTTGGCTATATATGGGTCACATTTCAAATTTACTCTTAAGTGTCAGCCCTATGCCTAGTGCCTTATTCCAGTAATCCATTAAACCTAAACTTGTTAATAAATATCCCCAGGGCAGACAAAGCATCATGCTCACCACCATAATCTTCAGCTGTTTCTAAATTTTTGACCCCTGAACTATTCACACAAATGACTATGTATTCATTATTATCATGTATTTTGGAAATGTCTGTGTTCCACTGAGGCAGGTTTTTCAGGATATGCAGTCCACTGTATTGACAAACACAAATGTATCAATTTTCTTAGGACAGAATCCAGAACTCCTTCTGGATTCATTTTTTTCTTACTAAACTATAGCCTTTCATAGTTCTTTTAAAAAAGGGATTAGTACTGGTAGACTCTCTTAGTCTGTCTATGAGAATATCTTTATTTTGGCCTCACTCTAACTATAGGTTAGCTGGGTTGGTATAGGATTAAAGGTGAAAAGCTTCTTTCTTATCAGCACTTTAAATATATCATTTCCTTGTATTCAAGCACCTATTTTTATATAAGAAAATTTGCTATCTATCTACTTGTCATCCTTTGTAGTAAACTATCTTTTCTATCTGGCTGGTTTTAATATATTTTCTCTGATATAGATATTCTATAGTTTAATACAATGTGTCTAAGTATGAACTTCTTTTTATTTATCCTGCTTCTTCAGTCTGAAGATTCACTTCTTTCTTTAGTTCTTGCAAATTCTAAGCCATTGTCTTTTCACATGAAACCCTCCTCTTTTTCTCTTTATTTGCTCCTTCTGATACTTTTCTTAGATACTTACTACATTTTCTCATTATATCCTGTATATTTTCAAACCACTGTTACCTATTTAATATCTGTGATGGATGGTTAAGATTGTGTGTCAACTTGGCTGGGCCGTGATGCTCAGGGTTTGGCAGTTATGTGATGATGTAATCATCCTCCATTTTGTGGTCTCATGTAGTAATCTGCCATTTTGTGATCTTAATGTGAGCAGCCAATCAGTTGAAAAGGGACTTTCCTTGGGGGTGTGGCCTGCATTCAATATATACAGATATTCTGGCAAAGCTTGTGTGCTCTGGATCCTGCATCTGACTCATCATCCTCTGACCTCTTGTTCTTGGGATGTGAGCCAGCAGCCTGCTGCCTAACCTGCAGTTCTTGGGATTTACCAGCTCTCACCACCCTCTGAGCCAGCAGCCTTCCCCCTGACCTGCCGATTTTGGGTTCATCAGCCCCTGCAACCATGGGAGTCAGGAGAAGCCACCAGCATGATGCCTGAACATGACACCAGACTGGGGACTTGCTAGCCTCCACTACTGCGTGAGCCATTTCCTTGAGATAAACCTCTATATATATATATTTATACATAAAAACTTCACTGGTTTTGTTCCTCTAGAGAACCCAAACTAAGGAAATATCTCTTTATACCTTTGGACTTTCTTCTCAGTGATTTCCTCAAATATATTTCCCAGTTTACTATCATCCTCCTCTGCTATGTTTAGTATACTATTTATTCTATCCACTGAGTTTATAGTTACAATAACAACCTTTATCATTTCATTAAATTCCATTTGATTTTTTTCAATTTGCTTTTTCTCTTTTCAAACTGTGATTTTTCATCAAAATTTCTATTTCTTTTATAATAGTAAATTTAATCATCATTTTAAGTACATGGTAAAGGAGGTATACTATAATTAAATCTATACCATAGCAGTAAGGCTGAGAATGTTGAAGATTATACCTAATGTTGATAGTAATAAAATTAGTTTCTATGTGACAAGACAATAAAAAAAAGCAATCACTTTGGAGCCAGTTTTTTAAGTAAAAAGTAAATTTACATGGTTTGTATATGGTATATACATCTTACAGCATACACATTTCTAATTTCTATCATCTATAAACTAAGGTGGGGTCCTGGTGGTGCAGTGGTTAAGCATTTGATTGTGAACCAAAACGTTGGCAGTTCGAATCCACCAGCCACTCTGTTGGCAAAAAATATTGAACATATTGTGGACTGCCAAAAAAATGAGCAAATCAGTCTTGGAAGAAATACAACCAAAATGTTCCTTAGAAGTGAGGATGGCAAGACTTCAACTCACTTACTTTGGACACATCATTAGGAAAGACCAGTTGCTAGAAAGGGACATCCTGTTTGGAAGAATAGAGGACAACAAAAACTAGGGCATCCCTCAATGTCATGGACTGACAAAATAACTGCAAAACTGAACTCAAATATTCCAACAATCATAAAGGTAGTGCAAGACTGAATAATGTTTCATTCAATTATATATAATGTTGCCAAAGTCAACAACAACATAAACTAAGAAAAATGAACATTTAAACTAATAATCAGTTTTACAGAATTTAATGAGAAAAAAATCAATTGTGTATTTATCGCTTGGAGAGTATATCTGTAACTGACAAAAACTAAAATTGTTTACAATGGAATAAGGAATTTAATTTGATAAGGAACACTATTCTTGACAATGGAGAAAATATTTCATTTTTATGTTATAACCAGTAACTGATTTTTATTCAATAAAATATGAGGGGTGCACAAACACATTTAATTGTGAAAAAAGACTGGTACACATTATAGCTTTTAAAATGAAAGCCAGAAACTTGTATTAAAAGTTCCACTAGGCAGTGTTAAACTTACCTTTTTCTCATCTGCTTGCTTTTTCATCATACCCTTTAGTGATATTATAAATTCTTCAAAATTTTACTTTTTTTCCCTGAAATCTTAAAAATACAGAAAGAATACATAACATTTGTTTGCATTGTCTATCTGCAATGCAGACAGGCTGTGCCTCAAACTTCCAGGCAGCCATAAGACTGCTAGGAATGAGAAACATATACCCACTGCATCAACAATTCTATGGGTGCTACATTCATCTGTGATCGAGCCAGACACATGAGATACTTAGACAGTGTTGGCAAAGTGAAAGCTATTATTATTATTTATAAAAACAAACAGTATACAATAGCAACAGATCTCAAAAGAAGAACCACTCACCCTTCCCCGTGTCCATTCTTATGTCACTAGGCAGGTGCACCATGGTTCAGCAGGTCAAATGTCAGATGCTGTCTTCATGTCATCACTGCCTCCAGTTACCACCATGCTGCTGGGTGAGTGTGGCGGGGGCAGGCATGCATCTCCTGCATGGGGTACACTGAGGCCTCTCTTGCCCTGCACAAGTGTTTCAGCTCTTTTAGCTCCAGTGGCAAGCCTCCTGCCTGGAGGCATCCGACTTCTTCCTTCTGCAGGAAGACCGCTGCACAGGATCCTCCAAGGCAACCCCTGCGTGGGGCACACTCAGGCCTCTACCCTGTATGGACAAGTCTTACAGCCCTTTTAGCTCCACCAGCAATCCTCCTGCCTAAAAATGCTCAACTCTAGCTCCATAAGCTGGCAAACCCACAGCAGCCATCTCACTCCATGAGCCCAAGCCCATAGCAGCCACCTAGCTCCATGGACTGGCAAGCCCACCACCACTGTTCTCTCCATCTTGCACCATTTTCAGTGTTACAGTTCTCTTTTCTGGGTCTAGGAGGTTCTCAGCTCTGGAACACCAGATCCAAAAGATGCACTCTGCTCCAGGCTCTTCTTGATGTAGTGAGGTTCCCCACGCCAGCCTCTGTGGCCCTTATATTAGTCTACTCCTTGCAGATTTCAAGTCATAATCCTCTCAGCAGGACCATGAACTGACCATTTCCCTCAGTAGACCATAAGTCACTCAAATTGCATAGCCCCAGCCAATTATTTTGTGGGAGTTACAAGACTTTGGCTAGAAAGGCAATATAAAAGCAATTGATTGCACCACAGCATTTCTTTCTTCCACATTCATCATAGCACCTGCTTTACCAAATTCTTCACAATAATTTGGTGTGTTTGTGAAAGTTCATTTGCATCTTTAACCAACTGAAAGGCTCTCTGTATAAGTTCCAAATCTTACTTATGGTAGCATTTTACAGCTATTTCTGAATTGAATATGAAAAAAAAAAAAATCCACCACCAATGTTACCCGTACCTAGACATCCTTCCAGGAAATACCACAAAGAATTTCATCTGGCACATAAGTTGGTTACACAATTTGCAGAATCTTCCCCATAAACTTTTAAAGATGTGGTAGGATAAAAACTTTATGATATTGGGAATTTTCTCATCCATAATAGCAACACTTAAAAACAGCTAGCTTTTAAAGTTTTCTGTAGTTTAATATTGTATCTTAATTAATAATTGATTATAAAATTCATAAATTTTATTAATATTCACAATTTTCATTAAAGAAAAAATGTCTGTATAGTTTATGAGCCCTGGTGGTGCAGTGGTTAAGAGCTCAGCAGCTAACCAAAAGGTGAACATTTCAAATCCACCAGCCACTCCTTGGAAACCTATAGGCACTTCTACTCTGTCTTATAGGGTCACTATGAGTCAGAATTGACTCAATGACAACGAGTTTGGTTTGGTTATAGTTTATTTTATAGGCCAGTAGTAGACTGATAGTGTGTAGTAACTGCAATGTGTGTTTATCTTATAGTGTCTAAGAAACAGTAGTTATTTCTGGAGGCAAACCAGCATACTCAAAAAAAAAAAAAAAAAGAACATCACCACATATTTTGAGAGCATTCAGGTTGTAGTAAAATAGCCTGACTGAAACAGTTTCCAAGACTTCATGCTTAGGCCTCCAATTTCTTCCTCCTGTAGTTCATTATTTTTATCAGACTCTGACCTCTCACTTCCAACAGTCAATGGATGCTGCTGTTGTCATTGCTGAGTTTATCCTTGTCTGCCATTTCCTATCCACTGGCACCGCCTCAAGCAGTCTACATGCCCCCACTGGCTTCTTATACTCACACCTTCATCACATCCACTCCAGCTCAGAGGAGCAGTGAGGCAGCAATGACACAGCATCAAATGCACCCCCGCTCCCTGCTTCCTCTTTCTAGTCAGCTTCCCTAGTGGAGTCACAGAAAGCCCTTTATTTCTATGACAAGCTTAAATATACTTATTTTATAGTTTCACTAAGATTATCCAATAATTTCAATTTTCTCTCCCTCTATGGTTCATTTGCTCATATGGCTTCTACTTTAAATTGAGAGCTCATCTTCCATAGAGGTTAAATATTTTCACACATTTAAGGCACATAGCAAGTCCCTGGGTGGTGGAAGCAGTTAATACTCTCAGCTGCTAACCAAAAGTTTGGAGATTCAAGTTCACCCACAGGTGCCTCAAAGGAAAGTTCTGGCAATCTACTTCTGAGAAATCAACCATTGAAAATCCTATGAAGCACAGTTCTACTCTTGACACACATGGGGTTGCCATGAGTCGGAATCAATTCAATGGCAACTGGTGGTTAAGGAACACAGGCAAAGTCAGCTTAGATGGTGTGGGATATGCAATATACACACGGCTCTGAAGACCTGAACCTTCATGAGTGAGGGAAAGACAAGAGGCTGGAGATAGCTAGAGAGAAATATGGGTGAATTCAGAGGCAAAGCAAAAATGGCTTGAATAAGTCAAAGAAGCTTTACAGAGAAATGAGATTTCAAAAGAAGATAAGGAACAACTGGCATAAAACCTAAAATTCCCTGTTTACAAGTTAATAAATAGAAGCAATTTGAAAGTAATTTGAGGACAGGAAGTTTATGGCCTGAGCAAAGCTTGGTGAAAATTATTTTGGCAGCTGTATCCAATACCAATTATAGTGAGCACGGGGTGGACATAGGAAGTCCAGCAAGAAGACAATTGAAGTAGGGGAAATGAAATGTGATGAGCACCTAGACAATTTGACAGTATGTTACCAAAAAAAAAAAAAAGAGAGAGAGAGAGAAGAAGTCAGTTCACAGAGTATTATTTCAATAAATATGTGTTGAGTGTTTACAACATGCCAGGTTCTCTACTCAGTCCTAGGGATAGAATGTTGGAGGACAAAAAAAGCCAGAGTCTCTCTGCTCATTAAG
This sequence comes from Trichechus manatus latirostris, assembly GCF_000243295.1. Lineage (NCBI taxonomy): Eukaryota > Metazoa > Chordata > Mammalia > Sirenia > Trichechidae > Trichechus > Trichechus manatus. The sequence continues at coordinate 4,492,826 of NW_004443953.1, forward strand.
CTTACAAACAAGATGCTGTACTTGTACACATATAACAGGTGACTCCTGTGTTTGTTGACCAACCACACCCTCCCCCTTGCTTTTTTTTTTTTTTTTTTTTTACAGCAACGAGTGGAAAAGAATTGTCATAGTGGCACTTGAAAGGACGCCTCGTGGGGTGGGGGGAGGGCACAGTTGGCAAAGAAATATAGAAGGCACACACTATTTGTGTAAAAAAACAGTGAGAAGAATGAAAGAAGACTTCATTGAGAAACTGATATTTATCTGCAGGATAAGTTGGAGTTGACCAGGGGAAGACCAGGGTGGAGGTGGGAAGAGCATGTGCAAAAAATATTAATTACAGGCAGTCCTCAGATTGTGAATGTTCGATTTACATACAATCCGTAGTTATGAACCAACCCGGTAAAGCCTATTATATTAAAAATTCAAGGTGCATACAATGGTTTGTAATAACAAATGGGCACTACTTTGTGACACACATCAAAACATTATTTTTATTACTGTATTATTATGTTAAAGACATTTTAGTGTATATGGAAGTGTTTCTTTAATTTTTTTATGCATAGAAAGGTACACTACATACTATATATTAAGACAAACATTTGACTACCTGACATTAGATATGAACCATACCTAACTGTTCTGACTTAACATACAAATTTGACTTAAAGACAAACTTAGGAACAGAACTTGTTTGTAATCCAGGCACTGCTGGTATTATCAGACTACGTCTATAAATTTTTGGCCCCATCACTATCATTTTTGTCCCACTACTTGCATAAGCTCTCATCATTCACTCATTCAGCAAATATTTATTGTACAATTTACTCTGTAACCAGGCATAGTTCCAGGTGTTGGGGATACAATGGCCAAAATAAATAAATAAATAATAATAATCTTCAAATATGGTAGAAGAGAGAGAGAAGTAAATGGATCATTTAAATACAGTATGACAAGTGCTATGCACTTCCAGGAAAGAAATAACATTAAGAGCAGTAACAATATCTCTGATTACAAAATCATGACTATTATTTCCAAGTTCTTGAGAATCATATAAGAAAATACAGTTGCGGGGATTGGAAAGATCATTAGAACATTCGGTGCTCCTATCTTGCAAAAAGCCCATAGTCACAGTTGGTGCCCAAACAGTATCACCTCAGGCAGAAAGAGGCCCAGGTAGGACTAGATGTGTCAGCTCCTTGTTTCAGCTTTGTGACTAGCTCCTGCTGTCTTCATTTCAAACACAGAGTAAAATAACATAATACAAAACCCTTTCATAAACAGCAGCAAAAAACGTGAGGGGGAACTAAAAACTAATGTAAAGTCATGGCTACCCAAGGCATTAAATTTAAGCAGCTTATCCTCTGAGAGAAGCAGTTGTTTTACCTCCAGTAACTCTTGTCATGGTGAGTGGACGTGCTGAATAACCACAGGCTTTGTGAGTGATTGGAGGCGGGAGGCAGCAGTCTATTTCCGAAATCCATCCCCTGAGCCTCCACAGAGCTCAGAATGGGAATTTTTGCATCTTTACTGGGTATCTTCCATCACCAAAAATGGATATAAAATATCTCACATTCTCCTTATTTAGCAATAACACTTTTAAGGTGCCAACTGCAGGCTTCTCAGGAAACTGTAGTGCTCGCTTGTGGAACTCTGCCAATAGCCTAAGAAGGTTCTGAAGGGCTTGGCTGAGAAAAGGAATCATCTCTGTAATTTGATCCAGCATGAAAGGTCACACAAGTCAAGGTCTGCTGCCAAAATGTTGCTACTGAGGATTAATTAATATCAATTGAGCATCCATGAGTGTCTGGCATGTTACCAGGACTGCCTTTCTCAGCCCTCCCTCCACTGAAAACAGTTGTGGAGAGTAAAGCAAGCAGGGCCAACAGATGCGCAACACTTGAGCCACCATAAAATGGGAAAGGGCTAAAGTTATTACAATGGCAGGACCCTCACTCCTTTCAGGGAGCAAAGATCAGTTGTGTAATCTTTTATCTAGGACTGTTTTCTCTTTTTTATTCAGAGGAAAATAAGCAAAACAACAAACATTTATTGAGTTCCCACATATGCCAGGCCATCTTGGGCACTTTTATATGTTTAATCATTTAACTTTCACAATAACCCTGCAAAGTATTATTTTCATTTTTTAAATAAGGGAACTGATCCTCAGAGACGTTAAGTACTGGCTGAAGTTACATAGCACAAAGTATCAGAGCTATGTTTCAAACTTTGAATTCTCTGCCTCCAATGCCAATGATCCTTCCCAATGCCACATAAGTCTTGCTGGATCTAAGCAACGCATTACTTGCTGTGGAAAACTTTGCATAGTACACAAACATTGCCTGTTATTGGAGGCCACTCTGATCCTGTTGAGTAGCTTGGGACTGCATATAAAACCTTGAGAATCATGAATTAGTACTGTATTGGTTTAACGCTAGTGAGTTTACCTAGAACCAGCTGAATTCCTACCAGTAGAGTTAAACCTAGAGGCTGAAATTGAGCATAAATCCCACAGCCCTGCTGTTATACTGCGGTTTACTGGAAATGTTGTTGTTGTTAGTTGCCATTGGGTGGGCTCCAACCTATGGCAACCCTATGCATAACAGAATGAAATGTTGCCCACATACTGGAAATAGGCAAGTGCAAAACTTACTGTTTTGGTGGGCAAGGAAATAATTTTAAGTACCTCTTTTTGTCCGCATCTATTTTACTCTTAGACTGGCCCATTTACTGCAACACATCTTGGAGGGCATGATGAAGAATTTTCAGTTCTCTCTTTCTACTTCTGGAAAGACACAAATTCAAAGCCCAGGGTTATGATTACATAGACACTCTAGAAGGTGCAAAAGATACAGTCGATCCCCATTCTGTGGATTTCACATTGGCGATTTTGTCTACCCACTAAAATTTAGTTGTAACCCCAAAATCAATACTCACCAGGCTTTCCTGATATGCCTGTAGATGTGCGGAGATGTGGGGGACATGTGGATGTGCTGGACATGTGCAGAGTGGCAAAAATATTGTGGGTTCCAAGCAAACTTATTCTTAGCTGCGGTCGAACTAAGCAACAAAACTCTACCTTTTTGTTTCAGCTCTCATGCTGTAAACAAGTGTCCCTTATCTGTCCACTTAGTGCCATGTTTTTCGCATTTTTTCTGCGTTTTCATTGGTGACTTTGCTGACTAAAATGGCCCCCAAGTATAACGCTGAAGTGCTGTCTAGTGCTTCTAAGCGCAAGAAGGTTGTGATGTGACTAATGGAAAAAGAGAAAATAGGTGTGTTAGATAAGCTTCCTTCAGACATGAGTTATAGTGCTGTTGGCTGTGAGTTCAATGTCAATGAATCAACAATAAAGTACCTCAGAAAAAGGGAAAGAAAATTCAAACATCTCTACCTGAGGCTGCTCTGGAAAGTGCTAAAGTAACATCTACATCTATAGTGGGTGATGAAGCTATGGAAAATACGGAAAAGTGGCTAAATTTGTGGATTCATGAGATGATAACTGATACAAAGATGTAGTGGACAGCATTGTTGTGAGGTTGAAAGCCAAAGAAATTCACAGGCAGGTTACTCAGGTCAGGAAAACTTTAAACCCTTCTTGGCTAGTGCTAGTTACCTCACACAGCTCAAAAGGCCGTACACCGTGAAAAATGTTAAACGTGTAGGTGAGGCAGGTTCTGCAGATATGGAGGCTGCAGAAGAATTTCAAAAATACCTGCAAAGTGTTATACAGGAAAACGGCTATGGGGAAGAGCAGGTTTCAACACTGATGAGATTGGCTTATTTTACAAGGACACTGGCAAATGAATCCATATAACAAATGGCTTCCAAAGCCCCGAGCTTTAAATCATTCAAAGACCATCCCACCTTGTTATTGTGAATCAATGCCAAGGGTTGTTTAAGTGAAAACCCCTAATGCTGTACAAAACTCAAAATCCATGAGCCCTTAAAAGGAAAAACCTGAACAATATGCCAGTCCACTGGAAACTGTTTTTGTTGCTAGCTGCCGTTGAGTTGGTCCCCAACTCATGGTGACCCCATGTGTTACAGGGTAGAACTGCTCCATAGGGTTTTCTGTAATCTTTACAGAAGCAGATCTCCAGGGCTTTCTTCCAAGGAGCTGCTGAGTGGGTTTGAACCAACAACCTTTAGGTTAGCAGCCAATTGCAAACCACTATGTGCAGTAGTTTAGTATCTGTTAATTCAATTTAGATGCAAACATAACTACCACAAATAAGGAGAATCAAGTGTATTTTGTGAGTTGTGTTAGATTTCTTGTATACATATAAAAAATGTAGACGCATTATAACATTTTTGAAGAAACATGAAATGCTCAGAGAGGAAGGAAATGCTAAGATGTTGATTATGATGGGATCGTGAATATGCCATAATAATTATTTTCAATCTGTACTGTCAGTCCCTAACCGGTGGTTAATTATCCCGGTGTTACTCTACCCCAGGGATTATGTTTATTTCTATTTTGTTGTCCGTTTTTGATTTGCTCTACTTTTTTTTTTTACACATAGACCAATGCTTTGGATCGTAGACAGATTGGGAATTCAATTAGACAAACACATATTGAGCTCATACTTTTATCCTCTTGTTTTTGCAACCAACCCCAACAACTAAACCCGTTGCCGTCAAGTTGGTTCCGACTCATAGCAACCTTATCAGACAAAGTAGAACTGCCCCATAGGGTTTCCAAGGCGTGCCTGGTGGATTCGAACCGCCAACCTTTTGGTTAGCAGCTGTAACTTTTAACCACTATGCCACCAGAGTTTCCGACCAGCCCGTAAACCGCCCCCCCCAAAAAAAAAATCTACTGCCATTGAGTTGATTCTGACTCGTATGGACCCTATAGGACAGAGTGGAACTGCTTTATAGGGTTTCCAAAGCTGTAAATCTTTACTGAAGCAGACTGCTACATCTTTCTCCAACCCCTAGTGATTTTAAATCCTGCCTATCAAACCTGACTATAAGCCAGAAATGCTATTTTCTGCACTGTTTTAATTACTGGATATAACAGTATCAGGTCAACCTATTATTTTCCAGGATTTGAATTTCCTTCATTTTTGTATCATACAAACCAGACGGCTCTCAAATCCAGCCATGCTCTGGAGAGTGCAATGATAGCATTGGACATTAACCCAGTATGCCAATGAAAAATACTGTGACCACTTTATAGATGTTCCAGGGTACCTGGTCATGGATCTATGAACTAGGTCATTAGTTGACCTTATTTACAAAGTAGACAATAGATTAAGATCACTTATTAGAAAGTTATGGCCTCACAGAGATGCTAAGAGAAACGTGGACCTATTGATGGGAGAAGAAACCTAGATGAGTGATGGACAGGGGAAGGAAACAGCTCCACTACCAAATGACGTGGACGTAGATGTACCCCAGGTATATACAAGCTCAGAGTCATAAATAATCCCCAATCAAGTGTGTAAACCATCTCTAGGCAGTAGAATATCTGAACGCCTTTTCTAGGCATTCCTTTATTGGTTACTTTGCACATAATATGTAATTTAATTCATACAAAACTTTTAATGAGTTTCCAGGCTAGGGTAGAATGGGTTTAGATAGGATAAATAGCTCTCCAATTCACATGTCATGAGAATCAATATTCAAACCTTGGTCTGCCCAGGTCTAAGACTCAAGTATTTTCCCCCTCTGTTTATGGCACCTGATGTCCACCTGGAGAAATTCTACTGATGTTTCTTCATGGCCTCTTCCCTATTTTTCAAATTTAGTCCACTTACATTTCATGGTAAATCAGGTACTTTAGTTTATACTGTCAGTTTTGTTCTCTGGAATTCTTGATCTAATTCACACTCCTAGCTTTAACAATCATCTGTAATCAAAAAACTTGCAAGTTTTATTACCCTGACTTTTCTCCCAAATTCCAAGAGTATATTTCTAACTGCTATGGTCTTTTCCCTGAATGTTCTACTGGCACCTCAAATCCAACATATCATAATATGTATTCATAAAAAACCTAGATGTGGAATGGACATTAGAGATCACCTATAATAAAAATATCAAACTCTAATATGGCACTTTTTGTTTCAAGTGTTTCATGTATTCATTTATTTAATCCTCCCAATAAACATATGATGTAGATACTATTATCCCCATTTTACAGATGAGGAAACTGAGGCACACAGAGGTTAAATAAATGGCCCAAACCCCTGTAGGGGACAGGGAACTGCTGCTGTTTGAATCCAGTTCTAGAGTCTTAGTTCTTCGCCACCATGCTGTACTTCCTCTCCTGTTTTATAGGTAAGGACGCTGCAACCCATGAAGGTTAGGTGGTCTGCCCAAGGCCACAAGGACAAAATGAAAAATCAGGACTGAAAGCTGGGTCTTCACACTCCCAGGTTCTTGTATTTCTATCCTTTCCCATTCTCTCCCATTATCTGGCCCCACTATAACCATGTCTGCTCTAGATTTCCACATTCTATTAGTGACTTTATCATATTCTGAGTTACCTTGGCTAAAACCCCTGTCATTCTTTTCCTATTCTTTCTTTAGCCAACCAATTGCCCAGTTCTATAAATTTAATTTCACCACATCTCTCTCATCCAGCCTAAATCTTCTTTCTTGGTTGTTTCTGCCTTAACTTAGGTTCTCATTTTCTAATTTTAGACTCCTTCCCACTTCCATTTCTTAATTCCCCAAGCCAACTATTGTCTACTCTTTTAAATGATTTTTTTGGTATACGTCCTTTTTTCTAAATAACGTGTATATTGATACTTACTGAGTTTTAAATGTTAGGCATTAATTATTGATTTCTCGCTATGCTAAATAAAGATTTAGCTTTCTTTCTCCCCAGCTCCTACCACACACTTCACAATATTCATTTCCAAATACAAATATACTATAATTTTGATTGAATCAGTGTTTACATTGTTATGGCTAAATATTGAGTTTTTCTATTGATTCATGTAGTATAATTTGATGCACTTCCTTTTTCTACTGAACAGTTTGTTTCCCCTGGAGTTTCACTTGCTTAATTTTCTATCATGAATTCAACTCTAAATTCTCCCCCAATGTGTCAATATCCTCTCAATACACCCAAACACCTCAGGTAGCCTTTCAATCTCATCTCAGCAAGATCTATCATGGAAACTTCATACTTGCCCTATGAAGATTTTTTTTTCTTTTTCTAGGCCAACTACACTGCTTCCATGTTAAGATCTCCCTTCTCCATCATCCCAATGGACCCATTTCTTCTTTCTAGCTACACTCTCTCATTTTGCTGAAGTAGCATTCTGAGAAAAGGCCCATGGAAGGTAAATTTTTGAAACTTTTGTATTCTACCCTCACATTTGATTGATAGCATGGCCAAGTAAAGAATTTTAGGTTAGAAAACACTGTCTTCTAGTCTCCAGTGTTGCTGTTGTCTGTGACATTTTTACTCTTGATCCATTCTATGGACCTCCTTCTCTTCTTTCTTCTTCGTCCCCCTCTCTCCTTTCTCTTACTGTTTTCTCTTTGGAAGCTCTCTGTCTCTAGTGTTCTGAAATTTCACAATTATATGCTTTATTATGAGTCTATTTTCATCCATTTCCTGAGCACTCAGAGAGCCCTTTCCATGTGGAAACATGCTCCTTAGTAGCAGGAATTATATATAAAAAACCAAAAACCCATTGCCATTGAGTCAATCCCAACTCATAGCGACCCTATAGGACAGGGTTGAACTGCCCCATAGAGTTTCCAAGGAGCAGTTGGTGGATTTGAACTACCAACCTTTTGGTTAGTAGCCAAGCTCTTAACCACTGTGCCACCAGGGCTCCATATATAAAAGTAATTGAAAATTACTCCTCTCCATTTTCTCTTTCTGAAATTTGTATTGTTTGGATGTTGAACTGCCTAACGTATTCCTTTTTTCTTCCTGTATTCTGGAAGATTTTCTTGACTTTTACTTCCAATTATTCTTTAAATGTAGTTTTTTTCCCTCATTTCTTCTGTCATAATTTTGATTTTCAGTTTTACACTGTTCCTTTCATAGCATCTGTTCTCGTTTCATGGATGAATCATCTCAGAAGCAATCAGCTTTTTTGTTGACTAAAGCAACCATGTTCCATTGACTAGAGTCCTTGTTCTCAACCTATTTACTGTCCCTGCCACTATTCACATGAGCAGGTTTTCCATCAGGATTACCTCTCATTCCAGTGATTCACTTGCTTACAACTCCTGAGGTTATGACACTCGAGGCATGGCCTTATCCAGTTGTTACATCTTAATATATATGATTCCTTGTGCCCTTTGGTTCAGACAAAACTATCTATTTCTTGTTCCCTTAATTTGCCATGTATTTCCTTCTCTCTCTCTTACTTTGTTTATGCCTCTTTTGGCATGCCCATTTCTAACATACAATCTACTGAGCCTCTAAGTCCAGGTCAAATGTACCTTCTCAGTGAAGCATTTCCTCATCACCCCAGCACCATAATGATTCGAACTGCACATATGGCAGGCACCTTGTACATTTCACTGGATTTTTTATTAAGATACTATTAGTATCATTATTTTCATTCCTGTACTATAGAATAAGCTCCTTGAGAGCAGGAATTATGTCTTAGTCTTGTATCTTAGACAATTCAATAAATAAACTCATTTAATTGAATTATAACTATCCAAATCATAATATGCCAAGGCATATAATAATTTCTAAAATCTTTAGAAAAATTTTTTTCTAACTCTTTCATTTATTGATTTATTTGCAAAGACAATAAGATTTAAAACAAATAAGCAAAGAAATAAAACCCCAATCACTTTTTCATCTCTGCTTGTTTAATTGATTCACAGCAACTGTATAATTCTAAGCATGGTCTTAAATTTAGCTGCAAATTGCATATCTTTGAGAAAAAAATTCATTATCCAAAAGTATAATTTTCCCATAAAATATATTGATCAATATTTCTGTGCAGCTTACTGTTGAGAATTTGCACATGACTCACTAAAGCAATTTCCTCAGATAAGAGAATATGGTTGGCTCAAGGGGTTCATGGGTATTATTAGAGTAACTTCAGAAAGATGGTCAAATATCCACAGATTTCCCTGGACCATTTTTAAAATCTACTTCAGCATTTAAAATATTGTGTGGATTTTTATTTGTGTGGGGAAATGGGATAGATAGTAGTACCTGCTGCAATAGAAATGGCTACAAAGCATTGACAAAATAAATCCAGTTTTAGACTCAACACCCCCTAAATTCTTATTTTCAGAACCATATTTCTGATTACTATCCATTCTTCCATATTATTTAAATTGACATAAATAGTTCCCAGTTATTAAGCATTTATTCTGTTCTAAGCACTTTGTATACATTTTCTTATTTAATAGTTACAAAAACTCTTCAGTGTCATTATTCCTGTCTTAGCCATCTAGCGCTGCTATAACAGAAATACCAAGTGGATGGCTTTAACAAAGAGAAATTTATTCTCTCACAGTCTAGTAGGCTAGAAGTCCGAATTTAGGGCATCAGCTCCAGGGCAAGTCTTTCTTTCACTGTTGGCTCTGGAGGAAGGTCCTTGTCATCAATCTTCCCCTGGTCGAGGAGCTTCTCAGGCGCAGGAACCCCAGGTCCAAAGGACACACTCTGCTCCCAGTGCTGCTTTCTTGGTGGTATGAGGTCGCTATATCCCTCTGCTCACTTCTCTCTTTTATAGATCAAAAGAGATTGGCTTAAGACACAATCTAATCTTGTAGATCTCGTCAACATAACTGCTGCTAATTCATCTCATTAACATCATAGTGATAGGATTTACAACACATAGAAAAATCACATGAGATGACAAAATGGTGGAAATCACACAATACCGTGAATCATGGCCTAGCCAAGTTGATACATATATTTTTGGAGGGACACAATTCAATCCATGACAATTTCCATTTTTATAGATATGTAAACTAAGACTTAAAAAAAATTAAGTGAATTTTCTCAGGTCAAACAGCAGATAAATAGTTCTTTTTCTCTTGCTAAATGATTTTATTCTGGAGTTATTTTAGATTCTAGCTATGAGTTTGTTTATATAATTTTGCTACTAAATGGCAAAGGAATCTTTGCATGAAAGTTTGTTACCTGGGACAAACAGCTAAAAGGTGATTGTAGACAGTCTCTAAAATGTGTGCCATTTGCACAATATTTGTGTTTAACTCTATCATCTGCATATACACAAGAGTAGCAGAAACTATGCTCTTCAGGATGTTAAAGCCTGTCCTTCTTTGCACTTGCTTCTAAAGGACATCATGCCTCACACTTCCCCTATATACAGGAAAGAGCCGTATTACCCAAATAAGTTTTAATCAGCTCACAACAGTCTATCTAAACTCTCTGCTTTCCACTAGATGCTTTTTGGATACATATGTTGTAATATGAATCATATTTTTCCTTAAGACTAAAGCTAAAGGGGACTTAAACTTTATTTTTCATTTGTTGTTTACTCAGCACTATGCTATATGTTTTTAAAAGCTACTTTGTTTAATGGTAACCACAATCCTCTATCTCCAAAGTTTAAGCCCCGTCAACATAATTGGAGGTTATGTTCACGATCCACGACTCTGCATGACATAAATGATAGATATAACAAACAGCATGCACTTACTAAATTATTATTTATTGGACACCAATTATTCACAATGGGATAAGTACTGATTACTATTATTGTTGTTGTTGTTGTGTGTGTTGAGTCAATTATAATTTCTAGAGATGTATAGGACAGAGTAGAACCGCCCCTATAGGGTTTCCAAGACTGTAATTTTTACAGAAGCAGATTGCCATATTTTTCTCCTGCGGAGCAGCTGTTGGGTTGAAACCATAGACCTTCTGATTAGCAGCTGAACACTTAACCAATGTGCCTCCAGGGCTCTGAAATGACTATTACTGTACTGTATATATGCAGGGAATCTTGATATTCCCTAGAGTGTACACAACACATAAAATCAATCAGCTCTATCCTAAATCTGGCCTGAAACAAATAAAATACTTTTAATAAGCAATAAATAAATCACTTATTTTCTAAGTTCTTTCATTTGTAAAGGGTCATTTGGATGCACTGTAGCCTTCTTCCTACCCTCTCCACTCCAGTTCCCAGGAAATTTTTCTCCAGCAATCAGAGGCATCAATAATTCTGCATTAAAGTTTTAGATTATTCATTTCAAAAAATGTCCATGGTAACATCTACATGATTGAAGTCTCAGCTGAAGATCTCAGATGTGAGGATGTGGAGAAGGAGGGACCTTTAATTTTGTCCATTTTCATACAGTGTTCTTGCTCTTTCTCCCCCTCCTCATACCTTGTACCTTCCTGTACCGTTATATATATGAAGATTCAGAGGCAAATTTGATGGGAAAAGAAGTCACTACGGGGCAATCTGAGGAATTAAAAAAAAAAAAAAGTTGCTGTCAATCCACCCTGACTCATGTTGTCCTGTATGTGCCAGAGTAGAACTGTGCTCTATAGGGTTTTCAATGGCTGATGTTTTTTGGAAATAGATCACCAGAACTTTCTTCCAAGGAGCCTCTGGGTAGACTCGAACTTCCAACCTTTCAGTTAGCAGCCAAGTGTGTTAACCATTTGCAGCACTCAAGGACTCCCAAGAAGGAGAAGAGAGGGTAGCTTTATTCCTTTGACTTAGCAATGGTTTTCAAATTCCCAGCAGATTTGTCCAGGGTGATTTCCAACATGTAGTTCCAGGGTCCTGTCCCTTGGAGAGTCAGTGTGTCTGTTAGTCCCAGATTTCTGTATTTTAACAAGCATTCCCTAGAAGATTCTAATGCAAGAGGCTGGGAAAGATCACATTTTGAAAAACCCTGCTTTAGAAATACGGGAATGCTTGGTTTGTTTCTTGATTTATTAATATAGTCTCAGATACTGGAGTCAACTGTATCCCATCTACATCCTCTGGTCACATCCACCTCTAGCAGAATCCACCTTATCAGTGGATAGATTCTTCCAAGTACAATGTGTAGACATTAGTCACTGTGGGAGCTGTCTCAGGAAGAGATGTGTGTTACGATGAGGACGCGAGATTCAGGAAAAGGCCGGATGAGGAATTTCACAGGCTTGGTTGGAGAATGGGTGTCCGGGGAGTCTAGGAGGCTACAGGCTCTGCAAACTTGCATCCCACATGCCTGTGATCATTCCAACTACTCAAGTAATTAAACTTTGCTTTCCAAATGTTTTCAGTTGTTTGTATCAACATTTATAGGTCCCATGACATAGACTTGGCCAGAGCAAATCAATAAGCCTGCTGTATAGAACGGCTCAGGATATCTAAAACTTAGATCCTTCATAGCTGTTTTCAACTCGAGTCTAAATTAAGTCTTCTTCAGTTTGTGGGTTCTCATTTATTGACTCTGTATCCCTAGTTTGCATGTGATTATGGCCTGGCTTTGCAAGTTGCACTGGGGAACAGCACAGAATAAAAATAGAAATGTTTGAGCTGCCTAAATGTGAGTCTGGCTCTCACAGGACATTGCATTAGGTGCCAATAGGCTCCTCTGAGGATTGCCTTGTCAAGCTCTACAGCATCTTGCATCACATGACTTGCAAATGTCCACCCAGCTGCAATTGGGGGAGAGTCAGGTGAGCCACCTCTGACTTGTATGCAGAAATAATGTGTGTCAGGCAAGAGGTAAAGAATGGAGATCTGTAATTTTGACTGGTTTTTAAAAATATATTCTTGCAAGTGTGAGGTTGGGGAAGTTTTGGGTAGGGAAAAACATAAAGAAGTATGGACGAAAGCTTACTTGCAAAGCTATTTTAGAGAAAGTCAAGTCAGTGTTTTCCTGTTATGTTTTCTTTAAGTGCCTGTATGCAGTGAGTCATTTATAAGAGAGCTTAGAATGAATCCTCTGAGGCTATGGCACCAGAATGTGCTTCTGTGAGTGCCCTATTCAGACTGCAGAGGTACACTTGGGTGGAACAGAGTTACAGCTGCTTCCCTGGTTATCTTCTGGAACTCCTACCTCAAGAATTCAACCACGGTTTCTTCGACTCCAAAGCTGTGCACTTTCCACTGGGCAATGCTTTTATCCTGTCTTCATAGATGCAACCCTTTCTACTCTTGTCTCCCCACCCTCAAGTCCTTTTCTCCAGTCCTTTGAGACGGGCATTCCAGTAGGCCAAGCTGCAGTACACTTTCAAGCTTCCACTAGGCTACTCCTCAGACTAATTTTCACCTCACTTCTACATCTGCTCAAATATTGCAAGATCCAGGTCAATTACCTTTCCCAAAACCCCTCCACAAATCCCCGCCTATTTCTCTGTCTACTTCATCCCTGTGGCACTTGGCTTGAGGAACTGTATTTGGCCTGTGTATAAATGTCCTTATTTCTTTTCTACTAGAGTGTGGATGGGGGTTATTTTTATTCTTATTCTTTCCCAGTGATGTTATAATACCTAGCACCATACCATGTACATTGTAAAAACACAATTGATATTTTGTTGAATGAATGCGTGTTGAAAACGTATTTTCAAAATATTTTTAGTTTAAAGTTCATGAATTATATTATTGAAGTGTTCTTAAAGCTTTGTTATACAAGTAATATAAATCATTGCAATGAGCTTTAAAATACAGATAGCATAAAGAAAGTTAAAGTAGCTAAAAATTCCAATTTCCAGAAATTACTATTATTAATATGTTGGAGTATGTCTTTCTGAAAAATTTTATATGCACATACTATATTATACATAGTAGACTATAATATATAGTGCATACTGTATTATTATGCAAATAATGCTCACCTTCTACGTTTGTTTGCTAGCTGCGCCTCTACCCACGAGGTATTTTCATAAGCATGCTTGCTAATGTTTTTTACAGTAACATGTAAAAAAAAATTGGCATTGCAGCGCTTATAAAAATATCTCATGGTCGGGGGACGGCAGGATGGGCAAACAAACATAGAAGAGGCACCTTATTTGTGTAAAAATAGGGTATAATATATTAAAGGAGCCCTGATGGCTCAGTGGTTAAAGCCCTCGGCTACTAACCAAAAGGTAGACGGTTGGAACTCACCAGGCGCTCTGCAGGAGAAAGATGTGGCAATCTGCTTTCATCAAGACTTACAGCTTTGGAAACTCTAGGAGGCGGTTCTGGAGACAAGAAATGCAGAGCATGTGGGGAGAGATAACACCAGATATCCTCACGCGCAAATGGGGAGGCACAGCCCCACGGAGAGCATGGCGACAGAGCCGGGGAGGTCTCGTCTCTCTGGAACCTTCCGTCCTAGCCCAGTTTCCTATGGAGAAGCTTCCCCTGGGTCAGTGCTTTGAGGGCTGGAATCAGTGCAGAGGCCGTTCTGGGTTGGCGCTGATGGAATCTGCATGCAGCTTTCAAACTGCGTCTGGTCAGGATACAGATATTCTTCTGCAAAGTCGGGGTACACGTCTGCAGACCTGATGAAGTCAGCAAAGGATATTCTTCCCTTCTCGTCTTCACCGATGGCGCTAAAGAGGTCTGTCACAGGAAGCTCTCCACGCCCAAGGCCGTCTTCGGAATGCAAGACAGGTCTTCGCATTTTTGCAGCCGTCCTCCTGAGATGCGTGCTCTTGAATGCCAGCTGGATGGTGTCCAGAGTCTTGGACGGTCTGCAGACAACGGACAAGGCGATCACATAGTGGCGCAGGTCCATCTCGCCACCGCTCCTCACTTCAAACAGTGAGAACATGCCCTCCAGCGTGTCGGAAACGGAAGTGTGCGGGAGCTCCGACCGGCGGATCTTCTCGCCCTTCTTCGGTTTAGCGCTGAGTATTTATCCAGATCTTTTGTCAAGTTTTTCTGGCTTTAACCGGAGGCCTCTCACGAGCCTGGCAAATTCTAGAAGGCAAGCGTCCGAGGGGAGACGGGTCTGTCTTTCTGCCAGGGCCAGCTGTCAGTCCTCAAATGTGTATTCCTGACGGAGATGCCCAGGGCCTCTGCCATGATGCACCTCACGTTGCTGGCGTACAGCGCCGAGCTTCTCCTCTCCTCCTCTGAAGGGTGGTACACTGGGAGAAACTCAATTTCCATCTGATTGTGAAACCGACACAGTATGACCACAGGATTTCCAAAGGCTCCGGGTCCTTGCCATGTCCACGTGATCGCGTCCAGCTTATTTGGGTATAGTAAAACCATGTGGCTGTTCCTGCGCGAATTTTTTTTTTTTTTTTTTTTAATGTAAACAGTTTTATTTAAAAACAGATAGATACCTGCTTGCATTATAGAATATAAAACTTGGTTTACACTCTATAAAAAAAAACCAGTATCCAAATTCAAGAGAGCTAGCATTCACAGAACACACAATTTGGGTGTGTAAGCTACTGTTCATCAGCCTCAGGCTTGATTTAAACCAAAAATATAATCCAGGGAAATCATGAGAGATTAAATGCTTGCTGCTGAGCTCCCAGCATCCAGAAGTTGCTGTCTTGGCAAAGTAAGGTCTGCTTTCTAAGTGGGTAACTTTAACTAAGGCCTGGCTTCTAAGTACGTAGTGAGCTGTGGGCTGTCTTGCTGGATACTTCATGATGTGCCCTCTCAAATAAGTCAGTATGGGTGGCATGGATCTATTATCCTGGTCTTCTTAACAATGAAAGTAGGACTCTGGAGGGCAGAGAACTTTCATTTCCTTTTCCCTATATTGCAGTTAAACTTTTTTTTTAAAGGATATAACCACTATCAAGAGCTCAGTTCAAAGGCTGTGATGAGGTTACAAGTCTCCAGATTTTTTTTTTTTCCATGATTACAGGGTTTATTAGGGGAGTAACAGTTTACAATTCAGGCTCAGGAACACTGAGGATACAGTTCTTCAATCTGGACAGCCTCTTAGACCCAGCCGTGCTCTTAGGCACGCCTCTCCTTTGGCCTCAGCCTCGCCCCAGAGGCACTCAGCTTTCTCTCTCTGTGGGCCAGGAAGCCCACCACATCATCTCCTGCTGCTAGGTCTCTGCTGCCGGGTCTCTGCTGCCACCACTTCTCACCTTCTTCAGGGTTACAGCTGTCTTTGTCCCCTGCTTCTAGGAGCTTTTCAGCACAGGGATCCGGGGTCCAAAGGACATGCTCTCTGCTCCTGGCTGTTCTTCCTTGGTGGTGATAGGATCCTCCTCTATAAAACTGGCTCGCTTTTAAGGCAAAACTGACCAATCCCATTGGTAGACAACAATAACCCTATCACACAGTCACCTGGGTGGGAATTACAAGACCATGGCTAGAAAGGCCACACACAAAAGTAGTTAATCCACCGCAGGACACCCCCTGGCTTTTCTAGTCATGGTTCTTTCCTATTTGGAGCATAACTTGCCCTCCCAATCATTTTACCAGTCCAAAACAGTCATTAACAATTGGTCCTGCAGTGGGACAAGAGAGTCCTGAGGATGAGGTTATTCAGTTACCAATCATTCAGGGCTGCTGCAGGCGTCCGTCTGATTTGGTCAGGCTCTTCAACAGTTTGTCTTATTGTTACCCTTTCTGGCCTAATTATGGGGTTTATTAGGGAAGTAACAGTTACAATTCAGGCTCAAGAAGACTCAGGGTACAGTTCTTCCTTTTTTTTTTTGCTGCAAAAAAAAAAGCTTTATTGTTTCGATTTGGTCCAGGCTTGGGAGAGGGCCTCCAGGGTGGTTCACCTAAGTTCTGTGGGTAATGATATAACTCCACTGTACTGATAGACAGAAAGCTTTACGGAGGGACTATTTTTGGCAGCCCAAGGATACAAGGGTATAGAGTCGAGAAGTGAAGAAGGTTGGAGGAGGATTGTTTTTACCTTTGGCCACTCAGACCACCTACACCTGTCCTGACCAATGGAGGGTTTGGGGATCACCAAGAGAGCAGTAGGCTGGCAACTAGGGAAACCAGATTGTTGTCTGAGTGGGAAGGAACAGGTAAACAACACTAGGCTTTTCCAGGTGGGATATCACACCAGAGCGATTAAGCATGCAGAGTCAACCAGTGCTGAACTTTAAATGAGCATTTGCTTACTTCCCCTCACTGAGCTAATAGGCCCAGAATTTCTGGCAGAGATGTGAAATAGCACCTCTCTACTCTAAGAGCAACCGTATTTGTGTTAACAATTAAAAGCCAGCTCTTTTGTTCTTATTTGCTTGATTCCTTTTCTCTGCATTTCCTACACATTATTTTTCTGTGCTATTTCGTATTTCTCCAAACACTGCCAACTCTAAGCAATTGCTCTGCCTCGTTTTTTTTCACAGGGGAGGGATGGGCTGAACAGAACAACGAGAAGGCATCCAGATTCTGCCCGGGCTGGTAAACCCCACAGTGGCAGGGGCCACTCACTTGTTTACCACCTGCTATCTTTCCTTTGTTTTGACTGAAGCCCCAGTGTTTGTCACCCGGCTCCTCCCCTTGCTGTGCAGAAAGGGTGTTGGGAATCCCTTGCCAAAGGGCAGCAGACGTTAGGGTTTCCACATTAGGGTTTCCATAGTGAAGGGAGTGATCACTTGTTAACACAAATTTCACATGTTCACGCTATTTGTACTGGGATAGGTACCCAGGACAGCCTCTGTCATTTGAATCCCTAGTTTTGATTTGTAGTGAGCTGCCCTGTGCCTGCAGCATCCCTGTGGGCTTTTAGAAACGATGGGTGCACTGATTAGAGAGTACAACCTTGAAGCACTCAGAGAGGGAAGATGGATTTCCAGTCCCAGCCATGCTACACACACACACGCGCGCACGTGCATTTTCTCAAGTTAGAAAACAAGAAACACTACTTTTATCAGTGCAAAACAGCTGATTATAAGCACCTTTTCACCACTTGACATTTTAAACAGAAAAGGCATTTCCAAAATATAAAACTTTTCCTAAATCGTTATCATGACTGCTAGTTGTTGAGATTAGATCCCTTAGTTTTATTCCCTAACTTGGGCTAAAAGTTAATATCCCACTGAATGGAGCATATCTAGATTTGTGACAACCAAGGCTCAGGGCTGAGGATTTTAAAAAGATGGTGCCTACTGCATTCTCTTGTCTGGTATTCCCGGAATCTTTTTCTCCTGACAGCTTTCTTCCTCATCTGTATGGAGCATCTGAAAAGTCTGAGCAGGTACTGAAGACCAGAGGCATTCGATTAGAACACAATTGCACCGCAGCAGCACCAGCCACCCCCAGTGAATTCCTGGTACCCTCTAGTGGATGGGGGTGGGGTGCAGCTGAGCCCTGGGACACTGACCCTGATCCTAATTGCATGGCAGGAAATGCTCTGCTAATGGCTAACACATCCTGATGGCAGCATTGCTTTTGGCTGAGGCCATTGCTAGGGCAGGACTGAAGGTCAAGCAGCACAGATCGTTGCTTAATTAATTAGGTTAATTAATTAATTAGTGGTTAGGCTTCTGATAGGAGTGTTTTAACCAGGTATGACTAGACTTTTAATTACCCTATTTTTTTCTAGGTTGGACAGGAGAATAACTAGGAAGACAGGGTGGTAATGTAGCTAGCAGGGACCAGTGCTGCTGCATTTGGCTGACACAGTAATACCAAGTCATGAACTCTTCAAAAATGGAACGAAAAGGCATGAAAAACATGGTGAATTTCTGTTTCAGGACCCAATTGTCATCCCTGCATTCTGTTTATACAAAATCCTGTTTCCTTCTTTGTCTGCTGTGACCACTATTTACTTTGTTACAAGCTCAGTGTGTCTGACTGATACTAAATATTGATATTAAAAATTCCAGACCTCAGATATCTGTGCTGTTGTGAACAGGCAGCTTATCTGGCATCCCCCTGAATGTAAATGTGCGTGTGTGCATTAAAATATGTCTTCTGCATACAGTAAAAAAAAAAAAGAGAGAGAATCAACTTGATGAAAATGGGTTTGGTTTGGTTTTATACTATATCAATATCTTGAATGTGCTATAATCAAACCATAGATAAGAATGATTCTGTGAAGCAGGATTGTTAAATCTGAACTCCTTAGAACGTTCTTTCTTAACATACCCTCCCGTAGCAATGACCGGTCTCTGGACAACTCCAGCAGCAGCTCATGAGTGTACATGTGAGACAGTTGCAGGCAACCAGTTTGTCGTTACTGCTTCTTTAGAGATCATGAGTCAGTGAAAATTCACTATTTACATGAAGCTGCACTAGACTAATACTAGAAAGTAAATAGGTGTGTGTCCAGTGCCCTGAGGAGTGTGCAGATATTCATTCATTCATTCATTTGTTAGTAATTTACTTTTCTGTAGAATTACATCTAGAGTAACTGATAAGGGAATCTTGATAATATCCTGATAATATGGGAATTTTTCTGGCCTGTTTTATTGAAGCACTCTAGCACTTCCAGGTTACTTATGAAATGTGCCAATTAAATCCTGAGATGAGTGCTCAGGTCACTGTTCAGGTTTGTCTTTTTTTACTTATTGTTAATCTGCTCCCTACACCTCCATACTGGACGGCCCACTCTTCTCTGTTCTGCAGTCACTGCTAACATGATGTCCTAGAAAAGAGGTCTAAATAACTTAAAAACTCAACATTACATCTACACATGGCATATATGAGAACGGTTGTTTAGGTTACGCAGCTTTACTTGTCAATGACTCCTCTGCCTCTCTAAAGTTTCCGTTAGTTATTTTCAGGAGACTCTGTGGAGTCCTGGTATAGCCAAGTCCTTCACCTATCACATGCCATCCATATTTTTCCCCTCCTCTCCTACTTTGCCTTTCCTCCACTGGATGCCATCTTGTACACTCTGCTGGTCTGCCTGCACTGGAAGCTGCTCTCTACCAGGCCCATCACCATTCCATGTCCCAGAGGCCTTGATGGTGTAAAGTTCCAAGGGGACATGGGAGGCCTCAGAGAGAGATCTGTCTCCCTAATCTGAGTTATAATCTCCTAGAGCTAAAAAACAAATGAACAAGCAAAAAACAGCCCCTTAATTTTGACTTTAACTTCCTGCTTGTTATAGAACTCAGACACGTTTGGGAGGCAGGCACCACTCTCTGAACTCCGGGGCTTCTTAGTCGGATAACCTCACTGACCACCTCTCTTCCCACAATATGGTGTCTTCCTCAGGCCAAACCCACCAGTTTTGAGACATGTGAAGATGTGTTTGATTTCCAGACTTGGAAACTACTTAAACTCAAGCGAGGACTCTTTCCTCCTTATGAATTGAAATGGAAAATACCATCACATCCCAATCCAGCCTCTTCACTCAGGATAGCTAGTCCCAGGGAGCCCGCCTGAGGACCTTCATCCTGTATTGTGCTGCTCAGGCTCCCATTGCTGGCCCCCTTTCTACCCAGTTGTATTAGTTTCCTATTGCTGCTATAACAAATTACCACAATCTCAACTACGTATAGCAACACACATTTATTACCTTATAGTTCTGTAGGTCAGAAGTCTGACGTTGGCCTCACTGGCCTAAAATCAAGGTGTCAGAAGGGCTGTAGGTTCTAGAGGAAAAGCAGTTTTCTTGTCCCCTACATTCTTGGCTCATGCTTCACTTTCTCCATCTTCAAAGCCAGCAAGATCAAATATCTCTCATAACTATGCCTGCAAAGTTTCTTTTGCCATGTAAGGTAACATATTCTTATGTGTTCTATCTGGTTTGGCTGTTGCCATATACATTCTGACACCTCAACTGTGGTAAAATCTACTGTGTAACATATGTCAGTTTGAGCAGAAAGAGAAGGAAAACTTGCATTTCCTACCTGTGTTATTCACAATTTTGTCCATTTTTCTCCCCACCCCATCCCTATACTCAGAGTTGATCATCAGTTTCTGGTGGTTTTTGCTTTATGAAGTTCTCCAAAATAAATATATCTCACATCCCACTGGGAGGCACAACAAAGCGTGCACAGTTACCATAGGTGACATTAGAAATAAAATGAATAGTATGGACTTGAGTCAAAGACAAAAGTGAATTTACAAGGTACTGAGGTTAAG
This sequence comes from Trichechus manatus latirostris, assembly GCF_000243295.1. Lineage (NCBI taxonomy): Eukaryota > Metazoa > Chordata > Mammalia > Sirenia > Trichechidae > Trichechus > Trichechus manatus. Next base: position 4,513,711 of record NW_004443953.1, read on the forward strand.
ACCTAGGCTATGTTTTTAAAAGTTACTGTAGCTCACATTATTTTCCCAAGAAAAGCTGGCCCAAGTGGCCCAATGCAGGTCGTTGTCATGATCAAACCCTACAAGGACAGTTTCTTTCATTAGATTGTGTACCTCTACCCTTCATAAACATGATACAAGCTGGCAACACTCACTGTCACCAATATCTAAGTGATTATTTCATTCTTCAGCTCCATTTACTTTAAATACACCTGCTCTACTGCTTTTAACACATTTGGAAATGCCTATGGAATTTTTTTTTTGGAGCCCTGGTGGCATAGAGGTTAAGAACTTGGCTGCTAACCAAAAGGTTGGCAATTTGAATCCACCAGCGACTCCTTGAAAACCCTATGCAGCAGTTCTGCTCTGTCCTATAAGGTCGCTCTGAGTCAGAATTGACTTGACAGCAATGTCAAGTTTGGTTTGGTTTTGGGGTTTGGTTTATGGGTTTTATGGAATTTTTTAAAATTATTTTTTAGATTTCTTTCACTTTGAATTACAAAAACTTAATAGCGTCTTTGGGAGTTTATGGAATGGTTAAAAAGGGGAAAAAAAGGATATATTTTATGACTCCCATAAATTTATTCGTGTTACTTTCTGTAATGGCTAATTAATCTTACTTTGGTAGTCTAGTTACAAAGCATATATCCTTCCAAGCATTAACTATCCTCATTGTCCTTCTCCAGATTTTTTCAGATTAAATAACTATGGTCTGTCATAGCAAAGTAGAAAAAATGAGAATAAATTATGACTATTTAACATTCATTAAGCATACACAATGTTCTGACCACTGCATGTTCTCCGTAGTAAGATAGCGGATGTATTGGGCTAAATTACAGCATTCTAGCTGCTAACAGTTCCTGAGTGCACTCCCTTAGCCACAGTATTTTTACCTACTCACTAATCTCAACAAAAGACTAGTTTTAAGTAGTGACCTTGTATAAGAATATTATATTGTAAGATACCATGGATAAAGCAGAGAGAGACAAATATAAACATCTTTTGAAATGAGTGGTTGCTTGTGTGGTATACAAAGGGAAACAACAAAAGTGTTTACTTTCTTCCCTTCAGAAAAAAATTTCCTTGATAAAACCTAAAATCCCTCTATTAACAATTGTTGTTAGTTGCCATCAAGTCAATCCCAACTCATGGCAACCCCATGTGTTACAGAGTAGAACTGTTCCATAGGGTTTTCTTGGCTGCAATCTTAATGGAAGCAGATTACCGGGCCTATTTTCTGTGGTACAGCTGGGTAGATTTGAGCCACCAACCTTTAGACTAGCAGTTGAACATAAACAATTTGTGCCATCTAGGGACTATATCTGTTAACAATTGCTAGGAATTAAATGATCCTTTGGTCCCTGAAAGAAGTCACAGGCTCAAAGGACTTGATGTGAAGGTGCTATTAAAATTCTTCTCAGTGACACCAGAATAGAGGCAGCATGAGGATCCCAGGGGAGAGGTATTGACCAGAGAATAGGGTGCCAAAGACAGAGAAGGAAAGATGGGGTGACCAAAGATAAATGACTTCTACCTCATAAGTGTGCCTGGTGATCAGCCCCATCTCAGCAAGTACGAATCTTGGAAAAGGGAGTGAAGGATCAGGTGGAAGGAAGAGACTTCTGCTTTAAAATTTATCTCTTTATGCTAAATCGGAAAACTGACTAATAGTGTTGCAACCTAACATAAGGTCTAATATAAATTTCTTTTGTTTCAAAGTAAGGCCTACTGGGGAAGGACTTACTGGGTCAAAGATTAAAATTGAATCGAGAGGTACTGAGGTTAAGACCAATGCTGTCCTTTTTAAAGGATACCTCCACCTTTCATAAACATTCATTTTTTCTGAAGCTTAGTTTTTATTTTTAGCTTCCCTCCCTCTAAGTAGCAGAAACTTAATATATTAGTCAATTTCCCCATGTTTTGATGGCCAAGGCATAAGGGTGTTGAGTGAGAGGAAGGCCTTGGGTGAGATCAGCCTGTCCTTGATATCATTCTCTCTATATATTAAGGTCTGGTGGTGAGATGGATTTACTCCAGTCTGATTTTAATCATCCATCCCTTTCACTGCTGCATCTTCCCTAATTTCCATTTGCAAGTTGTCTAAGACAGCATCTTGGAAATTAAGGTTTTCTCTTTAACAAGCTTATTTAGTAACAAGCGACTTTTCGAGACTGGGAAAAAATGAAAATTATTTTCTTTTTTTGAATGACTGAGAATTGACACCATCAGTAAGTATATAAGACGGGGAAGAGGTTGGGGGGGGGGCTCATGTAGCACAAGATTTGGCTCATGGATTGCATTTATAGCATTGTAAACCCTGTAATTTTTACTAATGTAAAGTATTTTGGGGAAAAAAAGAGAGAACCCAGTATGAAGTTGTCAATTACAACAGACTGTAAGCATCTATTTCTCCTTAATGAAATATCATATGATATGAATTTCTCTTGTAATCAATGAGCTATTAAAATATATTATATTCATCTGCCTTGTACAGCATTATTTCTGTGAGCAAGTTGCTATAATTAATTTTTTTAATTAGGGAGAGTAATGGGCTGTCATTTATTTTATTAAATTACTTTTTTTTAATTAAATTTTTTTTAAATTACTCACAAATCATTCTGTATTGACAATGTTCTTTAACACAATGAAAGAAAAGACCTTCCTTTATTTTCAGACCGCAGTTAAATGGCATATTAAGGGATCTTTAGTAAGGGGCATATGAAAGCTCAGGATACTGAAAGTTTATAATTTTTTTCTTTATATTGTGTTGTTTTACTCTATAGTTATTACTAACAACATTTGATGACTCATTTTTTAAGCATGTTGGTGAAGATGGAAGACATATATACTCCTTCAGCTCTGGAAGTTGATTTTCTTATATCCAATTCTCTCTTAGAAATAGTCATAATCTAGTTAGATAATAATATTTACAGTAATGCAATTTGGTCCTCTAAGTAGCTTACAGCATTATCTCTTAAACCAACCTACATAATAAAACACAGTGTTCATGATGAATCAAAATATTAAGTCCTTAATAAGCAGCAGTTTGTGTCCCAAGATGCTACACAAGATACAGAGCAAAGCTAGCCTCTTAGTGTAACCATCTCCCTAATGCATAAATTGAGTCTAATAATAATAAGCAAGAGAAAGAGTTTTCTTGGACTTTGGATTCAGATATTCTGTAGTCTGAGTCTTGCCAAATTTCTGAGGGCAACACAATTCGTGTGGCAATAAAGGGATTGTTGCATTAAAAGTAATTGCAGGGGAGATGGAGCAAGATAGCAAAGTGAGTGGAAACTCCTGTTTACTCCCCCAGCAACTAACCCAATAAAAATAATTAAAAACAAGCACAGACTGAGTTTGCAGAACTCTGGATGACAGCTGAGGTGTTGAAGAGTCTGGGTAAGTCCAGAAGCAGGGGAGAGGAAGAGTGGGGAAAGCACAAAAGCTGGGAGAACCTACTCACTAACATTGGGAGTGCTCACTCTTTACAGCCATTTTGAGATGGGGCTGGGTAACACCCCAGACAAGGAACACAGAAAAGGAGCTAATCTGAGGATGCGGATGCTGTAGCCCATTTTTTTTAAGGCAACGCAAATTGGCTGTGGGTGTTCTTGGGTGGTGCAATTGGGAGGGGGCAAAGGGAAACTATGGTGCTGCGAGAGAGTGCTATTGAATCTCACTGAGGCCCGAGATGGAGGCACTGGGACCAGAAGGAACAGCAAGGGCAACAGGGTGAGAAGAATACTTCAGACTGGGGCCACACAGACAGAAACGGCCCATAGTGGGACATAGTGGGGGAGCCTGTGCAGGGGCACACATGAGGGAAAGACATAGAGAGCTCCCCACCTTTGCCACAGGAAATTTAAGCCCCAATGTTTACATCAGCATCTGCACTCAGCTAAACTCTCCCATCCACACATGCAGTTGAATTCCAGAGATCAAACATCCAGAACTCCTGAATCAGCACTAAAGAAAAACCTATGGATAAGAGTGCCCTCTAGTAGTTCTCAGGAGAAGATGCAAAGACCACTGCTGCAGGTCAATTCTGACTTATAGTGACCCTGTGGGGTTGAGTGGAGCTTCCCAATGGGGATCTCAGGGCTGTGAGTGTTTGCAGAGGTGGGCTGCCACACCCTTGTCCCACAGAGCAGCTAGCAGGTGCAGGCCCTGGCCTTTCAGCTGGCATCCAGGAGCTTGGCCCCTGCACCACCAGAGTGTCCAATCAGGAAACATAAGTTAAAGTAAAAAAATAAAGTTAACAAAATGGCCCAGGTTCAACAAAAAATAGTAAAACACACAAAAATCACAAAAAGGAACAATCAAAAGCAAAATTTGAAGAGAAAATTTCCCCTATGAAGGCAAGAATAATGTAAATAATTGAAAATTTTAAAGAAAGCAAAAAGCACACAGATAACAAACTAGCAGAGATTAGGAAAGAAATGGAGGAACAAAACAAGAGACTCAACATGGAAATTGAAAACATCAAAAAAAAAAAAAAAGACAACTACTGGAACAGAAGAATAAAATAACGAATTAGAAAAAGCAAGATAAATATTCAACAATAGAGTCGAAGAGACAGAAGATAGAATAAGTGAATTAGAAGACAAAATAACTGAATTTATCAAATCTCTAGAGAAACAAGAGAAAAGAACAAAGAAAATTGAACAAACCCAAAAGGAAATACGGAATTTAATTAAGAAATCTAACATCAAAATTGCTGGACTCCCAGAGCACCATGACAACAATAAAGGCACAGAAACAATTCTCCAAGAGATAACAAGAGAGAATTTCCAGGTCTGAACAGAGAACCAAGCCTGCAATACACAGAAGCAGCTACACGAACACCAATTAAAAGAGACACAAAAAGATCAACTCCGTGTCCTATCCTAATAAAATTCTTGAAAACTAAAGACAAGGAGGGAATTCTGAAAGCAGCAAGAGAAAAATGAATTATAACATACCAAGGGGCTTTCACAAGAATCAGTGTAGATTTCTCCCCAGAAACTATACAGGCCAGAAGACAATGGAGTGACATATATAAAATACTGAAAGAAAACAATTGCCAACAAAGAATTCTTTACCCAGCAAAGTTGTCATTCAAAAATGAGGGGAAATCAGACATTCCCAAACAAACAGAAGCTCTGGGAATTTACCACTGCCAGACCAGCTCTGCAAGTATTACTCAAGGCAGTACACCAAATGGAAAGAGCATTAAATAAATACTCATATCTATACACATGAAAAACAAAAAATGAGAGACAGAGAGACATCTCCAAAAAATGCAACAACACAAGCAATCGTAAGTATATGATATTTTCAGGGAATAAACTCAATAATTAAATCTCGCAAACAATACAACATCGATTTTGTAAGAAATAAGTACAAAGTAAACTTACTGAATATAGGTTGTATATTGATATTTATGGAGACACACCAACAGAAATGGGGGGAGGAAGGAGAATACCAGGAATAGATTTATTATGTTAAGGTTATATGTTAACTATTATTCGTATGCTAAACATTGTTGCAATTGCAAGTTATGTAATGTAACATATGTGGTAACCACTAAGAAATCAGCAAGAAACAGTCAGAAGAAAAGAAAGAAGTTAGCAAAAAGGCTCATCACAAGAAAGCAGCCAAATACAAATAAAAACAGAAAAATCAGAATAAAAAAAAAAGAAGATATGAAAAACTCAAAAAACAAATAATAAAATGAATGAGGTAGATACTTTGTTTTCAATAATAACCTTAAACGTAAATGGTCTGAATGCCCCAGGCAAAAGGCAGAGAGTGGCAGAATTGACTTAAAAAAAAAAATGATCCATCATTTTGCCATCTACAAGAAACACATCTTAAACATAAGAACACAAACAAACTGAAAATAAAAAGAGAAAAATATTCCATGCAACCAGTAAACAAAAAAGAGCAGGGGTGTCCATATTAATATCAGATAAAATACAATTTAAATCAAAATGTATTACAAAAGACAAAGAAGGACAACACATAATAATAGAAGGGTCAATCCAGCAGGAAGACATAACAATTACAAATGTCTATGCACCTAACAGGAATGCACCAAATAACATGAAACAAATACTGACTGATATGAAAGGAGAAATAGACAACTCCACAATAATAGCAGGGGACTTCAACACACCACTTTCTATTATAGACAAAACATCTGAAAATAAGATCACTAGAAACATTGAGAACTTAAAATCATAAGCCAATTGGACCTAATGGACATGTATAGAACACACCACTCAGCATCAGAACAATACACATCCTTCTACAGCACACAAAGATCCTTTTCCAGAATACACCATATACTAGGACACAAAACAAGTCTCAACAAATTTAAAAAGATTGAAATCATACAAAGCATCTCCTCTGACTGTATGGTATGAAGCTAGAAATTAGCAAAAGGAAAAAAAATACCTGGAAACTAGATGATAATACCCACCACTCATCTGTCGGTTTGTCCTACTGTGATGGCTTGCATGTTGCTGTCATGCTGGAACCTATGCCACCGGTATTCAAATACCAGCAGGGTCACCTATGGTGGATAGTTTCAGCTGAGCTTCCAGATGAAGGCAGACTAGGAGGAAAGATCTGGCAGTCTACTTCTGCAAAAAATTGGCCAGTGAAAACCTTCTGATTAGTAGCAGAAAATTATCTGATATAATGCTGAAAGATAAGCCCCTTAGGTTGGAAGGCACTCAAAATACGACTGGGGAAGAGCTGCCTCCTCAAAGTAGAGTCTACCTTAATGACATGGATGGAGTCAAGCTTTCAGGACCTACATTTGCTGATGTGGCATGATTCAAAATGAGAAGAAACAGCTACAAACATCCATTAATAATTAGAACATGGAATGTACGAAGTATGTTTAGGAAAATTGGAAGTCGTCACAAATGAAATGGAACGCATAAAGATTGATATCCTAGGCATTAGTGAGCTGAACTGGACTGATATTGACCATTCTGAATCATACAATCATATGGTCTATCATGCCAGGAATGACAAATTGAAGAGGAATGGTGTCACATTCATCATCAAAAAGAAAATTTCAAGATCTATCCTGAAGTACAACGCTGCCAGTAATAAAATAATATCCATACGACTACAAGACAGGTTAATACGATTCTTATTCAATGCATGTACCAACCACTAATGCCAAAGTTGAAGAAACTGAAGATTTTTACAAACTTCTGCAGTCTGAAATTGATCAAACATGCAATTAAGATGCATTGATTATTGCTGGTGATCGGAATGCAAAAAGTTGGAAATAAAGAAGGATCGGTAGTTCGAAAACATGGCCTTGGTAACAGGACAATGCCGGAGATAGCATGCTAGAATTTTGCAAAACCAAAGGCTTCTTCATCGCAAATACCTTTTATCAACAATGTAAATAGCTACTATACATGTGAACCTCGATGGATGGAATACACAGGATTCAAATCAACTACCTCTGTAGAAAGAGATGATGGAGAAGCTCAATAACGTCAGTCAACACAAGGCCGGGGCCAACTGCAGAACAGACCATCAACTGCTTATAGGCAAGTTTAAGTTGAAGCTAAAGAAAATTTAAAAAGTCCACCAGAGTCAAAGTATGACCTTGACTACACCTGAATTTAGAGACCATCTCAAGAATAGATTTGATGCATTGAACACTGTCGTGGATTGAATTGTGTCCCACAAAAATATGTGTATCAATTTGGCTAGGCTGTGATTCCCAGTATTGTGTGATTGTCCGCCATTTTGTCATCTGATGTGATTTTCTTATGTGTTGTAAATCCTAGCTGTGTGATGTTAAGGAGATGGGATTAGTGGCAGTTATGTTAATGACGCAGGACTCAATCTACAAGATTATATTGTGTCTTGAGCCAATCTCTTTAGATATATAAATAAAGAGGCAAGCAAAGAGACATGGGGACCTCATACCACCAAGAAACAAGAGCCAGGAGAATAGCTTGTCCTTTGGACCCCGGGTCCCTGCACTGAGAAGCTCCTCGACCAGGGAAGGTTGATGGCAAAGACCTAGCTCCAGAGCCAACAGGGAGAGAAAGTCTTCCCCTGGAGCTGACACCTGAATTCAGACTTCTAACCTCACAGACTGTGAGGGAATAAATTTCTCTTTGTTAAAGCCATCCATTTGTGGTATTTCTGTTATAGCAGCACTAGATAACTAAGACAAACACTAACGACCAAATACTAGATGAGTAGTGAGATAACATCAAGGACATCATACATGAAGAAAGCAAAAGGTCATTAAAAGGACAAGATTGAAAGAAAAGACCAAAATAGATGTCATACTCGGAAACTTGCGATTGAACGTAAAGCAGGTAAGCAAATGGAACGATGAAGTAAAAGAGCTGAACAGAAAGTTTCACAGAGCAGCTCAAGAAGACAAACTAAAGTATAATAATGAAATGTACGAAGATCTGGAATTAGAAAACCAAAAGGAAGAACACACTTGGCATTTCTCAAGCTGAAAGAACTGAAGAAAAATTAAAGCCTTGAGTTACAATATTGAAGGATTCTATGGGCAAAATATTGAACGACCCGGGAAGCATCAGAAGAAGATGAAAGGAATGCACAGAGTCACTGTACTAAAAAGAGCCTAGCTGTTATCAGGAGGGATCAGTCCCTGGAGAACATTATGCTTGGTAAAGTAGAGGGTCAGCAAAATAGAGGAAGACCCTCAATGAGATGGATTGACACAGTGGCTGCAACAATGGGCTCAAGCATAACAATGATTATGAGGGTGGCACAAGACTGGGCAGTGCTTCATTCTGTTGTACATAGGGTCACTATGAGTGGGAACTGATCTGATGGTACCAAACAACAACAACTACAGCAGATGTGGATGGGCCATGGGAACTATAGGAGGCAGAAGATTTGATTACAGAGTAAAGAGTCTTTCCATATCAGGATTTTTAGATATTTGAGAGTCATGTAAATTACTTGGTGCTTTTACTGTGGGGATTTTCCTTCCCTCCTCTCCACCCAATTAGGTCAAATCTTAAATTACAACTACATTCTATACAAACTACAAAAAAATAAGTTGTGGATTTTTAACTTTAAAATGTTAATATGATACCTAGGTAAACAGTGGGATAGATTTCTCCAAATTCTGTAAAGCTTTATGATGTTTTGACCTTCACTTAGGGAAAACAGGAAAAAATGGAGGTGCTAATCTTGGAGACAGGAACCTCCTCCCGTATAAAAACAAAAAAACTAAACTTATTGCTGTCAAGTCAATTTAAACTCAACTCATAGCGACTCTATAGGACAGAGTAGAACTGCCTCATAGAGTTTCCAAGGAGTGGTTGGTGGATTCGAACAGTCGACCTTTTGGTTAGCAGCCAAACTCTTAACCACTGGGCCACCAGGGCTCCTGTATACAGGCTCTTAATAGTCTATCCCTCACATGGTCTCAAGTTGACTATGGACTTATTAATTGCATAAGTTCTGAAATGGCTTAAAATTTTTACAAAACCCAAATTGTGGCTAGAGGAGTGGTATATATCATTAACATACAAATCAAAAGGAATGGAGCCTTTAGTATAAAGACAAGTACTACATTTTGGGGCTCGGTGAAATATTTCAAAATCAAGGGAGAAAGAAGAAAGTGATTTAAAAGAGCATTTTGCCTCTAGGAATGAAGTTTTCTCAGGAATCAAGGAGGAATTGAAAGTGATTTTTAAAAAAATTGGTTTAGTCTTTCTTTCAGAGAAGGCAGTGGAACAATGAAACAAATCAAGGATGACAGACTGATTAAGCTGGATGAAGAAAAAAATTTCAAGAGAAATGTTAAGATCTGAGGAAACAGATTGTATGGATATTAAAGGAAACATGATAACTTGAAGATCTGAATAGACAAATAATGAGGAAAGTATAATAACAAACAGGAGTCTTGGTGGCACAGTGGTTAAGCGCTTGGCTGCTAACCAAAATGTTGGTGGTTCAAACCCACCAGCCGCTCTGTGGGAGAAATATGTGGCAGTCTGCTTCCATAAAGATTTACAGCATTGGAAACACTCTGGGGCAGTTGTTCTCTGTCTTACAGGGTCGCTGAGGAGGAATCAGCCCACCAGCAATTGGGTTTGTTTTTTTGGTTGTATAATAATAAATAGGTCTGTCTTAGTCATCTAGTGTTGCTATAATAGAAATACCACAAGTGGATGGCTTTAACAAAGAGAAATTTATTCGCTCACAGTCTAGTAGGCTACAAGTCCAAATTCAGGGCATCAGCTCCCGGGAAAGGCTTCCTGTCTCTGTTGGCTCTGGAGGAAGGTCCTCGTCATCAATCTTCCCCTGGTCAAAGAGCTTCTCAGCACAAGGACCCCAGGTCCAAAGGATAAACTTTCTCCTGGCCCTTGTTTCTTGGTAGGATGAGGCCCCCATGTCTCTCTGCTTGCTTCTCCCTTTTGTATCTCAAAAGAGATTGGTTCAAGACACAATCCAATCTTGTAGACTGAGTCCTGCCTCATTAACATGACTGCCTTTAATCCCATTTTATCAACATCATAGAGATAGGATTTACAACATATAGTAAAATCACATCAGATGACAAAATGGTGGACAATCACACAATACTGGGAATCATGATCTAGCCAAACTGATACACATATTTTGGGGGGACACAATTCAATCCATGACAAGGTCCCTGGGTGGCACAAATATTTTCTGTTCAACTACTAACCTAAAGGTTGCCAGTTGAAACCCACACAGCATTGCCATGGAAGAAAGGCCTGCCTATCTGCTTCTTTAAAATTACTGCCAAGAAAACCCTATCGAGCTCAGTTCTACTCTGTAACAGATGAGGTCAACATGAGTGAGAAACAACTCAGTGGCAATGGATTTGGTTTTTTGCTTATAATAATAAATAAAAATAGTAAATAATAATGAAGCAGCAATACATACACTTGGGGTAAGGATAAATTAAGTTCATATATATAGAAAGTCCTTAGAGCAGTGCTTGCATATGATAAGTACTAAGTGTTTTCTGTTGTCATTATTATCATTATTGTTATATTTAGAGAAGTAAAGATACTAACATAACAAGCAGAAGAAACTATTAGACTCACTGAGCCTTCCTGAAAGAAGTAAGGGCACAGCATAGAACAAGGATAAGTTAGTAGAGACATATCTCAATTTAATAGAGAGGAAAGCTGCTACTCAAGGCCTCTGATATTCATAAGCCAAGGAAACACAGGGCAGGGGTGTCGTCCTCACAGGTCTCTAGGGACGTAAGTTTAGAAGTGAGTTTCTATTCAGAAATCTTCTGAGGGGATCCTCCAGTTGAAATAAGTATGGGTTTGAAGGGGAAATCGTCCCTAGGAGGCAGTTTTCATAAGTGAAAGCAATTTCAGAGAAAGAGGTGGTGACCATACGAGACAGTGGTGCTCACCAGGTGGAGCCCACCCACACTAACACTCTGGGTGCCGGAAACACTCAGGATGAAAAAGGAAGTCACTTCATTAAGAGCTGAATGGCCACCATTACAAATGGTCCAACTTTGTTAATAAACCGGAGGAGGAGGCAATATGCATGTTTTCTCCCCTTACGATAAACGCATAGGGCCAAAATTAGCCACTTAACTCAATTAGGGTACACGGATCATGGATTCTAGAAAATCACCATAGACTGACTGGCATTCAAGATTTTCTCTGTCCTCCCTGAGCCTCCAACGTGATCGTTGCCAACACCAAGTACCAACTATGCAGCTGGAGTAATTCAAATAATATAGAAATACATAATGTGGAAAGTGAAAGTCCCCACAAATCACCACCCTACCCCAAGAGTATGCACTGTTGACTGTTTAGTAGGAGTATGCACTGTTTAGAATTTTTTCTATTTCTTTACTAACATTGTTTTTGTTTTTACAAAATGGAATTATACACCTTGGAGATACATTTATTATTTTTATAAGTCCACTTGTCATTTTTTACTTTTTAGAACTTTATTGTTTTTATAAAAATGAAGCATGCACATTCAAAATGCTTAAGTTATACAGATGAGTACAAAAAAGTAGCAAAAATAGATATAAAATGTAATTATTTAAAAATAACTCTCATTAACATTAAGTGAACATCATTCCAGATAGTTCTTTATGAATAAATAAATAGAGCATAATAGAGAGACCTATCGCCATTGAGTAGGTTCAGACTCACAGCGACTCTACAGGACAGAGTAGAACTGCCCCATAGGGTTTTCAAGGAGCGGCTGGTGGATTCAAACTGCCGACACTTTCATTAGCAGCCTGAGCTCTTAACCACTGCAACACCAGGACTCCAATAGAGAGACAGACAGATGAATATATACATAAAATAACTTTACAATATAAATAATACTTTAATAACATATCCTTGAATTTAAACAGCAGGAAAATAAACTGAAATAAAATAGAAAGAATTTGTGCAATCAGTCAAACGTCTCTCCTGCAAAAGAGAATTAATTAAGGTTAAGGAAAAAAATACGAAAACCATTAAAGAGGTTGGTTTCATTATCTGGTTTTAAGATTGTTGTTGTTAGGTGCTGTCAAGTCAGTTCCGACTCACAGTGACCCTATGTACAACAGAATGAAACACTGCCCAGTTGTGCACCATTCTCACAATCATTGCTATGTTTGAGCCCATTGTGGCACTCACTGTGTCAATACATCTCATCAAGTGTCTTCCTTTTTTTTGCTGACCCTCTAACTTATCAAGCATGGTGTCCTTGTCCAGGGAATGGTCCTTCCTGAAAATATGTCCAAAGTATGTGAGACAAGGTCTCGACATCCTCGCTTCCAAGGAGCACTCTTTTTTTTTTTGTTAATTGTACTTCAGGTGAAGGCTTACAGAACAAACAGTTTCTCATGAAACAGTAGTACCCATATTGTTTTATGACATTGGTTAACAACCCCACAAC
>NW_004443953.1:4527190-4539396 GCF_000243295.1 Trichechus manatus latirostris
GCTCACAGGCTTTTAAGACCCCAGACACTACTCACCAAGGCAGAATGTACAACATTGTCTTTATAAGCTGTGTCATGCCAATTGAGCTAGATGTTCACCAAGACCATGGTCCCCACAGCCCTCCACCCAGCAATCCAGTCCCTCAGGGAGTTTGGATGTGCCTATGGGGCTTCCATGACATTTCCAAGGAGTGCTCTTGCTGTACTTCTTCCAAGACAGATGTGTTTGTTCTCCTGGCAGTTCATGGTAGATTCAATATTCTTTGCCAACACCGTATTTCAAAGGCATCAATTCTTCTTCAGTCTTCCTTATTCATTGTCCAGCTCTCACATGCATATGAGGCTATTGAAAATACCATGGCTTGGGTCAGGTACACCTTAGTCCTCAAAGTGACTTCCTTGCTTTTTAACACTTTAAAGAGGTCTTTTGCAGCAGATCTACCCAATGCAATACATCCTTTTCTTTCTTTCTGTCTTTTCTTCCTTCCTTCTTTCTTTTTTTATTGTGCATTATGTGACAGTTTACAGAGTAAATTAGTTTCTCACTGAACAGTTAATACACAAATTGTTTTGTGACATTGGCTGCCAAAGCCTCAATTGTCAACACTCTCCCCTTCTCCACCCCAGGTACCTTGTTTCCATTCGTCCAGTTTTCCTGTCCCTTCCTGCCTTCTAGTCTTTCCTTTTGGGATCGTGTGGCCCTTAGTCTCGTATACATGATTGAACTGCCCATTAGTCTCGTATACGTGATTAAACTACGAAGCACGTTCCTCATGTGTGTTATTTTTGGCCCTATATTGTTGTTGTTAGGTGCCGTCGAGTTCGTTCTGACTCATAGTGACCCTATGTACAACAGAGCAAAACACAGCCCGGTCCTGCACCATCCTCACAACCATTGTTATGCTTGAGACATTCCTGCAGCCAGTGTGTCAATCCATCTCATTGAGGGTCTTCCTCTTTTTCGCTGACCCTCTACTTTACCAAGCATGATGTCCTTCTCCAGGTACTGATTCCTCCTGATAACTCATCCAAAGTACCTGAGACATAGTCTCGCCATCCTTGCTTCTAAGGAGCATTCTGGTTGTACTTCTTCCAAGACAGATTTGTTCATTCTTTTGGCAGTCCACGGTGTATTCTATATTCTTCACCAACACCACAATTCAAAGGCATCAATTCTTCTTCGGTCTTCCTTATTCATTGTCCAGCTTTGGTATGCATATGAGGTGATTGAAAACACCATGGATTGAGTCAGGCGCACCTTATCTTCAAGGTGACATCTTTGCTTTCCAACACTTCAAAGAGATCTTTTGCAGCAGATTTGCCCAATGCAATGCGTCTTTTGATTTCCTGACTGCTGCTTCCATGGGTGTTGACTGTGGATCCAAGTAAAATGAAATCCTTGACAACTTCAATCTTTTCTCCGTTTATCATGATGTTGCTTATTGGTTCAGTTGTCAGGATTTTTGTTTTCTTTATGTTGAGGTGTAATCTATACTGAAGGCTGTGGTCTTTGATCTTCACCAGTAAGAGCTTCAAGTTCTCTTCACTTTCAGCAAGCAAGGTTGTGTCATCTGCATATCACAGATGGTTAATGACTCTTCTTCCAATCCTGATGCCCCTTTCTTCTTCATATAGTCTGGCTTCTCGGATTATTTGCTCAGTGTACAGATTGAATAGGTACGGTGAAAGGATACAACCCTAATGCGCACCTTTCCTGATTTTAAACCATGCAGTATTCCTTTGTTCTGTTCGAATGACTGCTTCTTGGTCCATGTACAGGTTCTGCACAAGCACAATCAAGTGTTCTGGAATCTCCATTCTTTGCAATGTTGTCCATAATTTGTTATGATCCACACAGTCGAATGTCTTTGCATAGTCAATAAGACACAAGTAAACATCTTTCTGGTATAGTCTGCTTTCAGCCAAGATCTATCTGACATCAGCAGTGATGTCTCTTGTACCAAGTCCTCTTCTGAATCCGTCTTGAATTTCTGGCAGTTCCCTGTCGAGGTACTGCTGCAACTGCTTTTAAATTATCTTCAGCAAAATTTTACTTGCGTGTGATATTACTGATACTGTCCGATCATTTCTGATTTCTGTTGTATCATCTTTCTTTGGAATGGACACAAATAAGGGATCTCTTCCAGTTGGTTGGCCAGGTAGCTATCTTCTAAATTTTTTGGCATAGAAGAGTGAGCATCTCAGCGCTGCATTGTTAAAACATTTCAGTTGGTATTTCATCAATTCCTAGAGCCTTGTTTTTTGCCAATGCCTTCAGTGCAGATTGGACTTATTCATCTTTGGTATTAGTAGTTGGTACATAAATTTGAATAATAGTCATATTAACTGGTCTTCCTTGTAGGTGTATGAATATTGTTCTATCACTAACAGTGTTGTACTTCAGGATAGATCTTGAAATGTTCTTTTTGAGAATGAATGGGATGCCATTCCTCTTCAATTTGTCATTCCCGACATAGTAGACTGTATGATTGTCTGATTCAAAATGGCTAATACCAGTCCATTTCAGCTCACTAATGCCTAGGATATCCATCTTTATGTGTTCCATTTCACTTGTGATGATTTCCAATTTTCCTAGATTCATACTTCGAACATTCCACGTTCCTATTATTAATGGATGTTTGCAGCTGTTTCTTCTTATTTTCAATTGTGCCACGTCAGCAAATGTAGGCCCAGAAAGCTTGACTCCATCTATGTCATTAAGGTCAACTCTACTTCGATGAGGCAGCTCTTCCCCAGTCATATTTCGAGGGCCTTCCAACCTGAGGGGCTCATCTGCCGGCACTATATCAGACAATGTTCTGCTGCTATTCAGAAGGTTTTCACTGGCCAATTTTTTGCAGAAGTAGACCACCAGGTCCTTCTTCCTAGTTTATCTCAGGCCGGAAGCTCCCCTGAAACCTGTCCACCATGGTGACCCTTTAAAATAAAGGTGGCGTAGCTTCTTGGCATTATAGCAACACAGCACAACAAACTGACATACACGTGGTGGTGTTTTAAACTACATCCTTAAATTGTGAACAATATCAAATAACTCTCTTCTATGGATAGAGTGTTATTCTCATATCATTTCCTTCTCCTTACCTACAGATTTGGATTAAGACTCAATTATTTTTATTTCTTCAAACAATTCCACAATTATTTATCCTTAGTTCCACATATAAATGCATTTGGTGCTGTAGCAAACAATGTCAAACATCTGTTCCCACCTCCTCCCTCCTTCCCCAAAGAAGCCTGCTTCTTCCAGCTTCCACACTTTTATGACCATGTGCTTCAGGACAGTCTGGTGCCGCGGGATGAGTCCTGATTAATCCAAGCTAACCATGGTGGTCCCATTCGCTTTGCCAATGATTAGTTAGTGGTGTAGGTTCAATTCTGCACAATGATACATGAAGGTAGCTTTGCTTGAGGACTTCTAGTGTAAGTTTCCTGACTTTTTAAAGCAGTCTCTTCTGCTGAACATTGTTGCATCTTGTTGTGACACCTTAGTCAGATTGTTGCAGCCACTTTGAAACCTGAGTACAAATCTGATATGCTGGAGATGGCAGAACAGAGAGACTCAAAAGTGTGTCCATGATGTCCTCTTTGAACCCCTGAGTTAGACAGTATGGAACTATGCTGCTTCCAGAACCTCTTGTTATGTGATGTAATAAATATTGTTTAAGTCAATTTGAAATGGGCTTTTATTTCTGGAATCCAAAGTTATTCTTGACGTTATCCTAACAAATATAAGTATTAAGCACTGATACTTTTTATTACATCATATCCTGATTTAGTATATATATTTGCTCTAATCCTGGGCTAACTTCAAAGCAAGTTTTATTATCTAGTGGGAAAGTTTTATTAATGGCTGCTATAACTAACTCACATGTTTATTCACTCATGAACCCATTTATTCATAAATTCATGTATGTGTGTGTTTACATTTTTGTAGGCACTGTTCTATATGCTATGATATAACTACGAATTAAACAGATAAAAATTTCTCTGCCCCTGTGAATTTATAATCTAGGCTATAGGAGAAGAGAGACAATAAAAATAAATAAAGAGGTATACTATCAAAGAAAGACAAAGGCAAGGATAAATGAAAAAGCATGTCAAGTCAGTACCTTGAAGGAGAAGGCAGAGGGATGCCACCATTTAGTCACTATTTCTCTCTATGTTGGAAGACAATCCCAATGGAAGGAAAACATAAGGGAGCAAGCAATCAGCTATGCAGTTAAGCTGAGATAATGGAGGAGAGGACATCACACACTGAGATTTCCCCTAGTAAGAACAATGTATCTTTCCCCTTCTTCCACGGGATTTATAACACTGTATGCATGCTATGTCCAAGTCCCTAGACATTTCTCGAATTTCGGTAAGGATACTTGTCACCTGTTAAGCACCCAGGAAAAAACTGTTAAATGCTAATTTGTAGCTATTTGTTAAAGCTCAGAAATAGAGAAAGAATCACAGGAAACAAATTAAATTGACATTCTCAGGTACCCAAAGTGTGAGGGCAAGAGTCAAAAGAGGAAAGTTAATAACCAAACATTTGATCTTCAGAACACTGAAAAACCTATCTAAATAATTTATTGGATTTTAGATTTCATCTGAATCTAATCCTCCTGTGACAGTTTTAAATTATGGCCATAGAGTCTTTGATCCTCTTCTCATCATGAGGTGGAGATCTATGCCCCCCCCCCCCCGAATATGCTAGGCTTATGGCTTCTTTGAAAATAGAGCATGTAGGAAGCAGCACAATGTGACTTTTAAAGATAAATCATAAAAGGCCATACTACTTCTGCCTGGTTGTCTGGAAACAATACTCTGGAGATTTAACCTGTCAGGTAAGAATTCCAACTACCCTGAGTCTACCATGTTGCAAGGAAGCTCAAACCACATAGAGAAGCTACATGTAGGGGCTCAGGTCAACAGACCTAGCTGAGCCCAGCCTTTGAGCCAAGCCGGCCTAAGCACCACATATGTGGTTCCAGCCCCAGCCAGCTGAGTCCTCCCAACTGAGGCTCCAGAGCCCTGGTGGCATAGTGATTAAGAGCTCAGCTGCTAACCAAAAGATCGGCAGTTCGAATCCACCAGCCGCTCCTTGGAAGCGCTATGGAGTAATTCTACTCTGTCCTATAGGGTTGCTATGAGTCAGAATTGACTCGATGCCAAAGGGTTTGGGTTTTTTTTAACTGAGGCTCCAAACATCAGACAGAAAAGACAAGCCATCCCTCCTGTGCCCTGTTTGAATTCTTGACCCGGAGAAAGTGTGATTGTTGTTTTATGCAACTAAGTTTTAGGGGTGATTTACTATGCAGCAATAGATAACTGCAATAATTCCCAATATTCTTGGGTAGCAAAACTGTAGTTATTTATTTTCCTGGCCCCACCCTACATCCAAGCTGCACACACACTCAGACATGCATACATTCATCACCTGCTTCTTTCCTTCTAAAGAGAAGAGAAAGTCAACTACTGTTTCCACTGAGTTTTTCACTTTTGTTGTTGTTGTTATGAGAAACTACTCAGAGTTGTAAGAACAATAATTTCTTAGGAAGCTATATAAGTTCTTCTTAAGAAATAAGTCTTATTCAAACATAACATGTTTTGGTCTTTCTATGGCACCCAAAAGATTAAATTAAAAGATTATACCATACAAACCACTAAAAGATGGAAGACAAGCGCCCAAACACTCTTACTTCCATTTATCTGCCTTTGCCCTACTCTGCTCTGCCTCTCAGTTCTGCAAGAGGCATGATGCTTCCAGGTCAGATGCTTGAATTTGGAGCTGCAGATCCTTCTTACCAAGAACCACACAAATAGTGTACACTAATTAAAAAAAAGCAATGAAATAAATGGATTTTATGTAGAAGTCTATTTTTAAATCATCCTATATATCACCTTCTTACAAATACTCTCAACAATACTTTCGTAGGTGAATGTTTAAGAGAAAGCTGAAAGTATATTTTCTTTTTTAATCTAAGCCCAAGGTAGGAGATTTAAGACCCAGATGATTGTATAACTTACCCTCCCCATTCTATATTTCTTGAAGAAATATAAAGAAATAAAATGAAGATATTTTGGCAATTAAAAATTGATACGAGAGCAAATTTTCCTAAATTTACTCAGAACTACCAGATGTTGAAATATTTGTATTCTAAGAGTTGTCAATTGCTTTCCTTCTTGACTATTAGGCATACTATTGAAGAAAGTTATATTTTAAAAAATCCTTGTTTCTTAAAGGAGTTTATCAATATCTCTGCACCATACAAAAAAAAATTAAATCCAGACTCCAACACTCATAAATAAGAAAAGAAATGCAACTATTTTACTAACTTTATACCTACCAGCAAAAAAGATATTGTTAATGGGTTTTAAATAACAACTCAACTAAATTTCTTAATTTGTTAACAAAGGAATAGTTTTGACAATCCACTTGACCATGCTCAACTCTATGTTATGCATTCAAGACAGAGCATGTGGTTTTGGCTTTGTAGGTTAGGAATGGTGTCTAAGACCTCTAGTGCTGCTAAAACAGAACATCCACAGGGGGATGGCTTTAACAAAGAGAAATTTATTCTCTCACAGTCTAGTAGGCTAGAAGTCCAAATTCAGGTCAGCTTCAAGGGAAGATCTTCTTTCTCTGTGGGCTCTGGAGGAAGGTCCTTGTCATCAATCTTCCCCTGGACTAGGAGTTTCTCCATGCAGGGACCCAGAGTCCAAAGGACACATTCTTCTCCTGGCACTACTTTCTTGGTGGTATGAGGTCTCCATGACTCTCTGTTAGCTTCTCTCTTTTATATCTCAAAAGAGATTGGCTCAAGACACAATCCAATCTTGTAGATTGAGTCCCACCTCATTAACATAATTACCTCTAATCCCATCTCATTAACATCATAGAGACAGGATTTACAACACATAGGAAAATCACATCAGATGACAAAATGGTGGACAATCACACCATACTGAATCATGACCCAGTCAAGCTGACAGATATCTTTGGGGGACACAATTCAATCCATGGCAGATGGGTACCTCAGAAGCACAGGTAAAGAGACAGGGATGGGCAGAACCTCCACAGCCCATGCCATGGTTCACTGGACAAAGAAGAAAGCAGTAAGTTCCTGTGGATATATTGGGATGCATGTGCAAACATCTCTTCCTGAACCATCAGAGAAAGTGAGGTTCTCTCGACTTTCAAAGTTCTCCATTCACACCAGCAGGCTAAGGCCTGAAACAAACAACCCCTAAATCACAGCCATCTTAGCTTCCTAGGGCTGCTGTGAGAACATACCATAAAATAGGTGGCTTTAAAGAACAGAAATTTATTGTCTCACAGTTCTGGAGGTTAGAAGTTCAAATCAGGGTATTGGCCGTGTTGATTCTTTCTGTGGGTTCTGAGAGAAAAACTGTTCCATGTCTCTCTCCTAGCTTTTAGTGGCTGATGGCAGTCCTTGGTGTTCCTCTGGTGCTTGTAGGTGCATCTTCACATGGTGCCTTCCCCCTGTGTGTGACTCTGTCTCCATGCCTGTCCTCATCTTTTATAAGACACCAGACCTACAGGATTAGGACTCAACCTACTCTGGTATGACCCTGTTTAGTAAACTGATAACATCTTCAAAAAAAAGACCCTAATTCCCCAAACAAGGTCACAGGCACAAGGGTTAGGACTTCAACACGTATTTGTGGGGGAAACAATTTAGTCCATAACAGCAGCAGCCTGACACAATCAAGTGTATTTCTTACACAAGTAACAGTGCACTTAGGGTGGGCAGTGACTCCACTCTGTGCATTGATTCAGGGACCACTGAGCCTTCTCCCTAGTGACTCCACCTTAGAGTCTTTTGTTAGATCATCTGCATCTGGCCAGCTGACAAGGGATAAGAGAAAGAGAGAGACACCTGGTCTTACCATTTCTGCCTGGAGGTGACACTCATCTCTTCTCCTCAAGCCCACTGGAAGGTTTAGTCTTATGGCTCAACCTAGATGCGAGGTGGGGTGGGAATAAGAATTGTAGTATAGCCTTAACCAGGAAGAAGAGAACGGGGATACGAAACATTGCAGGCTCTGCCACACACATTTAAAAAAAAGAAAGAAAAGTTTTTAATTTCCCCCAACCCTGTAATCTTTTTAAATTTATTTTTCACTTCCTGAATGATTATTTCCCTAATCCTGGCTAGAAAAATTATTAACTAAAAATATGACATTTTCCTTTAAGATGTTAGCCTGATTGGTGGAAATATCCTAACATTTGATGTAGATAGCATTGACATCTCAATAACTTATTTCTCATTATCTGTGAGAAAATGCAAAAATTTGGTTGAACAGTTATAATGTTGCACTTTAATCCTTCTCATCTACTAATCTCCAGTCTTAGAAACCATATTTAAAGTAAAACTTTCAAAACATTATGCTATTCTTAGCTCAGACAGAAAACGATGCTGGTTATAGCATCGCAACTATTGTGTTACCATGGTTATCTACCTAATAATGACTAAACTTGCTTCCTTGATCTCATTAGAGTGTGCATTTTGAAAAAAGAAAACAAGTTTCAGTTTATTATCAGACTGAAAGGTTCAGAGTCCTCAAACCACAGAGGATATTAGAAACCAGGTGAGGCTCTGATGTCCAGCAGTCTTCTCTTGCATCCATGATACAAACTTTTCTCATCAGCTATAGCAATCAGTCTTCAAAGGGATACACATTTTATGCATCATAGACTCGTTAGAACTTCCTGGGAGCTGTTAATTCATTTCAGTTATTTATCAGATCCATCCTCTTGAGCCTACACACAAAACTGTCACCATAAATTACCAAGGCAATCAAAGTTTCAGAATCTTAGGACTACGATTAATAACTAATAGTTTTCCACAGAAATGACTTCAAGACTCATAATGCAAGATACTTTCATTTATTGTATTTTTAAAAGCCCTGAAATGCTTATTTCCAGCTTCCAGCACAGCAGATAATTTATCTCCTCAAATTTCCTCACTACAGGTTTTTAGAAAAAAAAGCTAAAACTTGGAAACTCTGTACAAGATATCTGTCTTCAGATCATTCTGTTTTTCATGAGAGGAAAAAAAGGAATTATGTAGTAAAGTTTATCTCTCTGTGCTTCTCTATTTGGTTTATTCAGCAGGCATTCCTTGAGTGCTTAATATGTGCTAAGTCCTGCCTTAATGCTAGGGATACAGAAATATACAAAACAGACACAGTTTCTCCTTTTATACAGCTTTTAATAGCACAAGTAAGAAATGATGAAGGCTTAGACTAAGGCTTGTGAATGAATCACTGCATTTTCACAACAATATGAACCCTTAGCCTGGCCTTCTGATTCTTTAAAACCTTGATTTTAAATCTTCCTTGGAACCTATCATGTCCGCCTCCCAACTGCTTATCTGATTACATCATTAAGAACCAAATTCCTATCACCAAAATCCCGTTTTCTATATAAAAGAGCAAATTATATCCAGATTTCAAGTCCTAACTCAAATCCCACTTTCTCCATAAAGTCTTCCCTGCCTAGGTATTCTCTTTCAGTCCTCTGAACTCCCGCAGACTTTTTTTTTCCAAGTATCAATTACCATGTAGGAGATTTTATTGAGTTCCCATTATGAACCAGGCACTTAACAATTTATAATTTCACAATCTATATTTTATTTGCATATTGAGTCAATCTTAAAATAAAAATTTCTCCATTTTAAAGATAGAAGACTTGAATTTCAGTGGAGTTAAGAAAATTGCCCCAGGTTATACACCTCAAGGGAGCCCTGGTGGTGCAGTGGTTAAGAGCTCAGCTGCTAACCAAACGGTCAGCAGTTTGATTCCACCAGCCGCTCCCTGGAAACCCTGTTGGGGAAGTTCTACTGTCGCAGCAGTGACGGTTGTCAGGGCAGCGGAGACAATAACCAGTGCCACAACTCTTACAGAGAAGTGGGGCCAGGAGGGTCACTCTGAGGAGTCGAACCCAGCTTCAGTCCCAGGAGTTTATTTTATAGTCAATACAGCAAACAGTGAAGCAAATAACAGAACAATGGGCTTTGGGTGAATAACAATAAGTTTCAGGCAAGGGAGGAGGAATTCAGGTAAACAAGCCAATCAGTAACGGGCTTGGAAAAACAAGTCATGACAAGTCTCAACATGTTGGGGACAAGTCTCAACATGTTGTGCAGCATAGAGGCCTTTATACACCCATATTTTAATGGCACATATCCCCACATTTCCCCCCTTTTGTTTAGTTAATGGAATAAGAATCAAGAGGTTTTTCACTGGTCCAACAAATGCCCGTTAGGATAAAGTAAAATTTTCTCTACGAGATACGTCTCCACACCTCAGGGCCTGGCGTCTTAGTGAGTCCTTGTGAGCCCAGCTTCAGCTGGGGCACACTCCATATGTTTAAGGAGGAGAAGTAGCATAGCGATGAGTAACACCTGGACTCAGTCGCTCCTTGATAGCGGCCATTGCAGGCTCTTTAAACTCATGGTGCTGGTTTTCCACCGGATACCATCTGGTTCTTCATCAGGTTACTAAGCAAGAGCATTGCTCTTATCAGAATCAAAGGTGGAGCGGGGGACTCAATGTGCCTTTCAGGTGTGTAAGACAATAGAGGATGATCTTATGAGGATAATATAATCCTCTGCACTAGTAATATCCTGATTGTTGGACCCATGGGTTTCCTCTGACTCTCATTTTGTCAGGTAAACACTAACTTTTAACATCCATTGAAATTATTATTCTTAAAGGCTTAAAGATTTATAAAGGCTCAAAGATTCATTAACAATCAAACAAGCAATGATTTACACAGCTTCACTATTACTTGGAAGGGAATCACTAGGAAGGGCAATTTATACATCATAACAGATTTAACAATCAAACAAACACTGATTTACACAAATTTACTATCAATTGAAAAGGAATCATCTAACTTAGAAATATATCTATACAGAAGCATGTAACTAGGAGAAGCAGAAAATATAGAGGAATTTACACATAACAAATTTTCATTGGGACTTACTGATTAACAAAATACAGGTAGTTACTGATTATCAAAATAATAGCATAGGAAGGGCCTTCTTAAGAGGAGGTCTTTATTTTTCCCGTCTCCTGTTTAGGTAACTGGTAGCGAATGGCCCAGGTGTAGAAGGCTGACTTCTGTTGGTGATGGGAGATCTTCAGGGAGTAGAGCCATCGGATGACTATAAGGAGGCACAAGACTATTAAACATCCTATAGCAAAAAGGATCCAGACACGGAGATTGAGTCCAGAGAACCAATGTGGGATTAAGCCAGTAGGCAAAATCATTAAGTGTATTAAGTGTAGCCTTATTAGACTCTGATTGTAATCTCAAGAGCTGTTCTTGTAATTGAAATTGTGATTTTTGAATATCACTTTTCAATGGAGAAGCGAAGCTAGTTAAAAGATTACTTTTAACATCCTTCCAGGATTCATTATATGAAAGGGCTGTAACACAGAAGTGAGTGTTTTCAGCATCACAGGTTAGTTGGGAATGTTCCCATAGGGCTTTCTGTCGCTCTCCAAGCCAAAGGACTGAGGCTTCTAAGACACCCAGATGCTTGAGGATCCCTTGATCAATATGTGCCATAGTTTGCATTTCAGAAGTAACATTTTGCATATAAGTGTTAAACTGCTGGGTGATCTGAATAGATTGGGAGAGAGCTACGGCAGCAGCAGCTGCCTTAGCGGCAATAGCAGTGGCTGTGATAATAGAGGCTATGAGAATTCCAAGAAACCTTTTAGTTCATATTTTCTGTAATGCATTAACAACCTGAGCGAGGGGGTAACTATCTTGCCAAGGGCGTGTAAGGTTAACAGGCAGCCAAAGGTGGCCTTTTTGTCGAAGAACAAATACAGAATTGATGTTAAGAGTGGAGACATTTTGTCTGGACAGACATGGAGTAATCCAAGTAGAGCCATTGGATAAAGTTAACTGAAAAGAGGCATTTACTTTAATAATATCTGGAGGACTAGAAGCTATAGCAAAAATGTATGGTCGAGACGTGCATATAAGCACAGAATTGTTATGGTCATGGAAAGCCCATTTTAATTTGGGGAGTGGGTTCTTGGCTTCCTCTGTCCCCTTCAGGAAGGCTCCTGAATGAAGAGTTCTTTCATAAAAAGGGAGACCTAATCGCCAAGAAAGGATTTTTAATGGGGAGAAATGAGTAGTTGAATAACGTAAGC
>NW_004443953.1:4542905-4561491 GCF_000243295.1 Trichechus manatus latirostris
CCCAGAATCCACGAACCCTTTAAACATGCGATCATTGACCTGAACATTAAGATATGGTCGGGAAGATTGTAACTTAGTAACCCGAAAAGCGTCAGTACTGACGAAACCCCCAGCAGTCCTGAGGTAGTGCAAGCGGAGAGGACTACAAAGGGAAGTAAAATTAGCTGTGCTATCTTATCAGAGGGAGTAATGTTCCAATAAGAGAGACTGGAAACCATAATTTTAATTTGACCTTCATAATCGGAGTCTATTACACCAGGATGAACAGTTAGACCTTGAGATGTAATACTAGAGTGACCTATTAGGAGTCCTAAATATCCTCGAGGCAGGGGTCCCCAAACCTGCATTGCTATAAGAAAAACTTTTCCTGCCTCATCTATTCTAGCTCCTTCTGCAAAGGGTAAATCTTGACCTGCACTCCCTTCTGTGGCTGCCTTTAAATCATTGACTCACAAACGTTGCTGTTGTGGTCTCCACACTCCACACTTGGGGGCTCCCTGGATTTTTTGGGGCACGAGAGCTCTTGCCCCCTTCCCGTTTCCCGACATAGGGCTGCCTTGATTGTTAAGTTGAGACCCACACTGACTAGCTCAATGAAAGCCTGTACCACAGCGGGGACACTTTTGGGTCGGAAGTTTAGTGTTGGCATTTTTGTTTTTTAACCTATGACGGTCCTTTTTAAAATGTCCAGGTTTACCACACCCAAAACAGGTGGCAGTGGATGGACAGAAAGCTGCTGCTAATACTTGTGCCTTATGAGTTTCTGTGCCAACATTTTGACATGCTCTAATCATTTCAGCTAGGTTAAGATTCTGTACCTTTAAGGGAGCTAAAACAGCCCGACAGTCAGCATTAGCATTTTCATAAGCAAGCTGGAGAGAAAGAACTTCAGCTGCTTGTTGATTGTCTACCTGTCGGGAAATGGCTGTTTGGAGATGGTTGATAAAGTCAAGGTAAGGCTCATTTGCCGCTTGGCGAATAGTGGCAAATGAGCCAGTGGGCGTTCTGGAATCAGGGATTTTACTCCAGGCTTTGGCAGCAGCGTCGGAGGCTTGACTGAATGCTTGCCTATTCATCTGGCTCTGGGCCTGAGGAGTGGAATAATTCCCAATACCCAGGAGCATGTCAAGACTAACAGGGATATTATGATTGTCTATGGCATAAAGTTTACAATGCTCCTTGTACTCTTGACTCCATACACTAAATTGAGCAGGAGTTAAAACTGTTCGCATTAGGAGATTCCAATCCCAGGGGGTCATTTCAAAGCATTGTCCTAAACCTTCCACAATCCCTTTTGTAAAGGAACATTGTAAACCATTTTCTATCATGCTTTTATGAAGTTCCTTAAAAGCTTGAAAGCCAAGGCCATTATGACGGGGTGGTCCTGATCCCCGAATGACAGGATAAGCAGAAAACCCCTCTTTCTCACAGCCCTCCTGCAAACATCTTTCCATAAGAGACTCATGTTGAGAGAAATCAGCCTTGGGAGGCGTGGAAAGAGGAGGGTCATAAACATTTTCTTTACTAGGGGAGGGAGCAGAAGGAGCTGCCTGTAGGGGCTGTAAAGCGAGGCGGCAGTGATGCCAAGCAATAAAAACTGAAGCTGAGATGTTCATGTCACGAATGATGTTACCGATACATTCCCATGCTTCTACATCAAGGTTCCCCCGCAAGGGGTACCAAGGACAGGCAGATTCAATTAAAAGCAGAAGTTGGGTAAGGGCTTCTTCTGACACCTTTAGCTTAGAGGCATTTAACAATCCCAACAACTGGGTTTTGTGTTGACGCTGCTTGGGAGAAAGAGAATTCCCCATAGCGAGGAGGAATAGGAAGATGAAGGAAAGAATGATAGGAAAGTTCCTGGCCTGAAGCCTGAAATCCCTTGGGAACGGTCAGGAAAGACCTGCCGCTCTGGGGCTAAAGCAACCTGATCTGAGAGCGTTCGGGAAAATTCCACCCGCGGAAAAACCCCGCCGCTCTCGGGCTGTGAAGGCAGCCTGAAACGGACACATCCTATACTCACCACCTGAAGGGATTGAGTGCGAGGGTATCTACAGCTCTCCCCTCACACAGGGCACCATCTGTCGCAGTGGTGACAGTTGTCAGGGCGGCGGAGACAATAACCAATGCCACAACTCTTACAGAGAAGTGGGGCCAGGAAGGTCACTCTGAGGAGTCGAACCCAGCTTCAGTCCCAGGAGTTTATTTTATAGTCAATACAGCAAACAGTGAAGCAAATAACAGAACAATGGGCTTTGGGTGAATAACAATAAGTTTCGGGCAAGGGAGGAGGAATTCAGGTAAACAAGCCAATCAGTAACGGGTTTGGAAAAACAAGTCGTGACAAGTCTCAACATGTTGGGGACAAGTCTCAACATGTTGTGCAGCATAGAGGCCTTTATACATCCATATTTTAATGGCACATATCCCCACACTCTACTATGAGTCAGAGTCGACTTGTCTGCAGCGGGTTTGGTTTCTTTTTGGTTAAAAAAGAAAAAGAAAAAACCCAAACCCATTGCCGTGGAGTCTATTGCGACTCATAGCGACCCTACAGGACAGAGTAGAACTGCCCCACAGAGTTTCCAAGGTGGATTCGAACTGCTGACCTTTTGGTTAGCAGTCATAGCACTTAATCACTACACCACCAGGGTTTCCTTTTTTCTGGTTATACACCTCAAAAGGAGCTCTGGTGGTGCAATGGTTAAGCACTCGGCTGCTAACCAAAAGATTGCTAGTTCGAACCCACTAGTAGCTCTTCGGGAGAAAAGACCTGGTGCTCTGCTCCCATAAAGATTCTCAAAAAGGAAATCCTACGAGGAAGTTCTACTCTGTCATATGGGGTTGCTATGAGTCAGAATGGACTAGACGGCACACAGCAACACAACAGACACCTCAAAACTGGCAGAGCTGTAGTTCAACTGAAGACATGATTCAAAGATCCATGCTTTTTCAAACATATCCCATTGAACTAAAAAATATTTTTTAAATTTCTGGTACCACAGTGGTTAAGAGTTCAGCTGCTAACCAAAAGTTCGGCCTTTCAAATCCACCAGCTTCTCCTTGGGAACCCTATAGGGCAGTTCTACTCTGTTCTATAGGGTCGCTATGAGTCAGAGTCGACTCAACGGCAAAGAGATACGCGGATTTACCAGATTTCGAATTCTGTTAAGTGAAGAATCTCCCTTAAATATGTCTTTATTTCCTTTAACTTCTAAAATCAATGTTTTACATGCAGTAGGTTCTGATTAAATGTTTGTTTCACGGTCCTAAGATAATTGTGATGACAATACAAGATAATATATAGTAAATTCCGTATCTCTCAGAGTCATGCAGGTTCCCCAGGCTATACCTTGAGAAGCCATGAAGTTCTCAGAATCCTCCAACTTAATCTGAGTATTTTAAGCCCCCAGAAGAGGGCCAGGGTGCTTCCTTCTGAATTTTAGTCTTTCCCTTTATTTCAGCATCACCTCCCAGCACAAGGATGGGTCTCCATTTTTGTATTGCAAGAAATTTTTAAAAACCAAAATCTCATCATTTCCTCTGTAGGGTAATCTTCTAAGCTCTGGTTCTTAGTGGTATAAAACCACTTCTATAAGAAATCAGAGAAATACTCTTTTCTCTCTTGAAGTTCAGCTTTTAAATCTATTGCCTCTCTATGGCTAAAAATGTAAGATTTGAAACTCAAAGCTGAACAACAATTTCTTGGTTGTAGACAGGATCGTTTCTTCCCTCCCTTAGATCCATAAGTGTCAGTCTCATGGCTTGGCCATAATAGTAGAAGGGCTGCAGGGAGTGAAAAAGAAATAGAGAAGAGAAAATGCTTTGGAAGACATATCAGAAGCCTTATTCGCCTATGCAGGCAAAAGAGAGAGTTGAAACCAAGAGCATGAATAGGAGCTTAAGGTGAGAAAAAGGAAGAATAAAGAGCTGAGGACTGAATCTGGGGAGCAGCTACAAAACAGGATGAGGAGAGGAAAACGAGGTAGAACAGACTCTGAAAAGACTGATCCGGGAGAAGGACCAAGCTGTCAGAGTCTCGAGGTCCAAAGGAAGACAGCATTTCCGAAAGAGAAAATGAGTTGAAAAGCAAAAGTTTCAAGAGATCAAGGAGAATGGAGAGCCAAATGGGGCCCCAGAATCTGACAAGTGCAAGGTAATTGCTAGTCTTTAACAGGCCAGGGGAAGGGTTAGCATTTGGATTAGGGCCCAGATAGCATCCAGGACTTCATGGTAGACTACTGCCTTCCTAGACTATTCCTGTGCCACATATATCAACCAGAATAAATCTTTAATGTCCAGAAAGAGTATTTATTTTTGTTATTGTCCCTGTGTAAATACTAGTCATTATTACTTGCATAAACCAAAACCTGTGGACAACGAGTACATTCTGACTCTTGGCAACTCCATGTGTGTCAGAGTAGAACTGTGCTTTGTAGGTTTTCAATGACTGATTTTTCAGAAGTAGATCCCCAGGCCTTTCTTCTGAAGCATCTCTGGGTGGACTCAAATCTCCAACCTTTCAGTTAGCAGCTGAGCGCATTAACCACTGGCACCACCCAGAGACTCCATTGGTTACCCCTAAATATCCAAACTGATATGTAGCCACCCTCCAAAATTATATTCTTTTTGGCTGTGCAAAATACATTTTTCTGTATATGATACATAATTTCAGTATATATTACATAATACTCCATTTAAAACACATCCAAGTTTTTGTGATTTCAGGAGATGGTCATCTTAGTTCTTACTATAAAATTCTAAGGCTAGAAGAATTTCTTACTGTACTAATAAGCCTGCCAGATATAAGAAGGAACATTTTTGTTGTCTCAAGAATTGCTAAGTTTTAAACAAGGGACAGGTATCAATTTGAAAGTTCACATGAAGATCTATACTATAAAAATATTGTATCAATTCCAAAGGACACTAATGAGCAAGTAGATTATATGCCACAGCTCATTTCAGTAGATACTCAGGAACGCTAGGAATTGGATTTTAGGCTTAAATCACTTTATTAGGTACTGTAACATTCACTGATATGCTTGCTTTTTTCCATTAAATATTTCATCATAAAAATACATTCAACAAAACAGGCAGATTGTTCTTTTCTATTTATTGATAGGTATAAAGGTATAAAAAGTATTACTATGAGCCTTTTTATATAAACTTATTAACATGGCTTAGACTAGAAAAATGCCTGAAAGATAAAGTGATCAACCCCACAAATAACTAAAAAGACTTATGAGTACTAGATTAAAATGACTACAGGCAAGATACTTAGCTTTCTGCACCCCAGTTTCTCAGTCTATAAAATATACAAGAATAGTATAAAGATTTAGGATAATGATGTGCATAACACATGTGCTAGAGCAAGATGTGGTACATAAATCTTAAGTAGTAATACATTACTCTCTTATCATTTGTTTTATAAAAATATAAAACATGAAATACAGCTAAGTCATGGAATGGAGCATCAGCAAAAGATTGCTAGATTCCTTCCAAATCATGTTCTCTATCTCAACACAATGCAATTATTTTAGCACATCATTCCGTTGACATCTGCTGGGAATATAAAGAATGCAGAATATCAATGAAGTCTCTGTGTCAAATTTTACAAAAATGAACATTGAACCTGAATCCATTCTTCTCTCAACTATTTAACTGCTAAATAAAAGCTCATCTTCCTCTCAACAGGATAACTGGGACTGTCAACCTTACTTCTTTTACCAAAAAATGTGTGAAGTCCACCTGAACCTTTAGGGTAAGAAATAGAAATTAGGTTTAGAATAGAAAATGTACTTGAGTGTATAAAGAGTTCATCCAAGGCTTGACACTCTTGATAGATCAGACCAAAGTTTAGTGGAAGATGTTGCTACCAAATCAAACAACAACAACAAAAAGATTCGAAGCATGATGTCATCTGATTCCCAGACCTGATAGAACTCAAACTTCTGAGGTTGAATAAGATTGAAAAGAGAGAATAAAAAGCTTGGTGACCATGGCACCTAAAGAAGGCATGCATTTCTCTGAGTAAATGACAGCTCAACTCCTTCTGCACAAAGTGATGCACACATCCTGCAGAAGTACATTCAATGAAGAAACCAGCAACTGAGGGTGCAGAGTTTTGCTCTTACATTATCATTTATTAAAAGGGAAATAGAAATTTAATTTCATGGACACTCTCCCTAATGTTACCTGAGCTTAAGTTGATAACTATTGTCGTTGTTAGCTGCCATCAAGTCAGTCCTTGACTCATGGCGACTCCATGCAGAACAGAAGGAAACGCTGCCTGGTCTTATGCGATCTCCATGATCAGCTGGAGACTGGATCTTGGTGGTCCACAGGGTTTTTGTTGGCTGATTTTCAGTAGTAGATCACCAGGGCTTTCTTCCTAGTCTGCCTTAGCCTAGAAGCTTTGCTGAAACCTGTTCAGCATCATAGCAACACACAAACGTCCACTGACTGGGTGGTGGCTACATATGAGGTGCCAAAAAACGAACCAAATCCACTGCGATCAAGTTGATTCCAACTCATAGTGAGCCTAAAGGACCGAGTAGAACTGCTCCATAGGGTTTCCAAGGCTGTAAATCTTTACAGAAGCAGACTGCCATATCCTTCTCTAATGAAGCAGCTCGTGGGTTCAAACCACTAACCTTTCAGTTAGAAGTTGAGTGCTTAACCACTGCACCACTAGGGCTCCTTGTGCATGAGGTACATTGGCCCAGAATTTAACCTGGGTTAGTGGGTGATGGTAGATAAAACTAAATTAAAAGCTGCTTTGTTTTATCAAGTGTCCAGAGATCCCACGGAGAGAGAACTTTTTTATTATTTGGAAAAATGATAGGTAACTAACTTCTTCCTTCCTCTAAAAAATAATTAGTATGTGGGGAAAACACAATGAAGCACATATTAATAATGTAAAACC
Organism: Trichechus manatus latirostris; assembly: GCF_000243295.1. Taxonomy (NCBI): domain Eukaryota; kingdom Metazoa; phylum Chordata; class Mammalia; order Sirenia; family Trichechidae; genus Trichechus; species Trichechus manatus. The sequence goes on from NW_004443953.1 coordinate 4,549,831, forward strand.
TAGGTTTTAAAAGACTTCAACTTCCAACAGACAGTAAATGGTTAATGATTTCCTTCTACTTTGTCAGAGAAAAGTCTGGGAAAGAATTCAGACGCAAATAATATTCATGAGTCTATTTTGCATGTCAGTTAGAGCTTTCCCACATTCTGGGTAGAAGCAGTTATTTAATCAATGTTTTTACAAGATTTTTTTTTTTCTTTTCACACATGCCTTTGATTCAGAGTTATTCTCTCTCCAAATAAAAACATCCTATTCTACTTTTTTTTTCCCTTGAAATGAGGAGTGATCCAATAATTAGTTTTGTTTGTTTGTTTGTGTGTTTTCATAACATACTTGAGTAACTCTTCACATTAAAGCCATTTGGGTTCCCCTTTCTTCTAAACTCTGCTTCCCTCTCCTATAACTCTTTTTATTTTAATTTTGTCTCTGTGTGTAGAGCTGAAGTGTTATAAATAACGTGATATAGTAGGTGTGAAAATGGACTGTAAACACCCAAGATACCTTCCAACAATAAGCTCCTTTGAAAATTCAAATTTTTCTCCCTAAGCACTACTGTGCTACAAATAGCTTTCAATATTCTCTTAAATATTGGTATTTATTCTGTGTTATAAAATGGAAATGTGGAAGCTTGGGTAGCCTGAAGCCTGCTCTGCATTGTAGCTATAGTCTCACACACAGAATCAGGACTGAATGGAAGCTTGGACATCATCCCATCCTGGATTCTCAACCCTGGCTGACTATTGTGGCCACTGGGGAGATCCTTAAAGTACTGATGACAAAGTCCTATCCCCAATTAAATGAACGGAAGGGGCCCAAGCTTCGATATTTCTCAAAACTCCTCAGATAATTTTAATTTAACCTCAGCCAAGGTTGAGGGCTGCTAATCTAATCCACCCAGTCATCTTCAGCCAAAGAAACCAAGGCCCAGGTAGGATCAATCACTAACTCATGTGCATAAAGAGAAAAGCAGCAAAGACAGGGTTAGAACCCCAGGTTTTTAGTGCAAGGTTCTTTCAACTATAAGGACTACAGGCTTGCCAAAGTCTTCCTAATCTGAATTTCTCTCAATTTATCCCAGGTCAGGACCAGCTACATAATTTAGGGCCCAGTGCAAAACGAAAATATGGTGCCCCTTGCCCATAAATTAAGACAGCAGAACATTAAACCAAGTGTGGGGTCCTTCTGAGTGTGGGGCCCTGTACGACTGTACAGGTTGCACACTCGTGAAGCCTGCCCTGGTCCAGGTTTTGAAGGTATTCTGTCTTCATTAACAGGATAGTAACAGGGAAAATGATTCCACAGCTATAAATTGGGAAACAGTGGATTGTACAACATTGAACAGGTCTTCTGTTCTGTTTTTCGTTTGTGTGTTATTTATTTTTTAAGTGCAAGATCTCCCAGAAACTTTAATATATTAATGTTCATTGTGACTATCGTAGCCTGCCCATCCTCCCCAAAAAAGCAGCATCTGTGAGACATGGGTTTTGCTTCAGGTGGTTTATTTTGGGAAGAACAGGAGAGGGGGGCTGGGAAGAGTAAAACAGAACAGGGAAGGAAGAAATCAATACAAGGGTGTGTCACTCAGCCAGTCACTAAAACTAGGCTAAGTCTCTCTGGGACCCTCTAAAGAGCCATGTAGAATGCAGCTCAGCATTGTCCACTGAGAGATGGAAGAGGGGAAATTTTACCCTCTGTGTCCTGTTGCTGGGGTTAACTCCCTGGCTCTTCCAGGTTTCATATGGGAGTACTAGGAAAGAAAGCTGAAGTACCTGAGGCAGGGTTCTCTCAGGGCTCACACAGGGTGATACCAGTATAAAGTGACTGCAGCCGCAAGGGATGAAGGAACAAAGGGGCCTGATATACTGACCCTCCAAGCTAGGACTCAGCAAGTAGCACACCCAAACTTCTTTTAGCTATTGTTGTTGCTGATTGTTAGCTGCTATCGAGTCAGCTCCAACTCATGGTGACCAGAATGTTGTCCAGTCCGGTGCCATCTTCATGATCATTGGTATGTTTGAGTCCATTGTCGGGGCTGTTGTGTAGTCCTTTCCAACCTAGGAGGCTCATCTTCCAGTGCTATATCCACAGTATTTTATTGTGATTCATAGAGTTTTCACTGGCTAATTTTTGGAAATAGACAGCCAGGCCTTTCTTCCTAGTCTTTCTTAATCTGTAAGCTCTGCTAAAACATATTCACCACAGGTAACTCTGCTGGTATTTGAAATACTGGCATAGCTTCCAGCGTCATAGCAATACACAAGCCACAGCAATACAACAAACTGATGGATGGTGGTATTTTAGCTAAAACTCTGTATTTCACAGAATACCTATTAGCATCTCTCTGGACACATGTGCCAAGCATGGAGCAGCTTGGAACAAAGTAGAGGGACTATTACAATAGTTATTTCTTTTCAAAGGAATCATATACTGGGGAAAACCATGCTGGGTATTTGAAAGACCAAAGGAAAGATCAGACCATAGAGATTGAAAGCCTGCATCCAGCTGAAGGGCAGTAATTGTTTTGAGTGTCCTCCCACAAATACAAGCATGAGGAGACAGCACCACGGACTCTGTTTTGTGACAGCTGTTCTGAAATCCTTTAATGTATATCCAGAGAATTTTAATGGGTCTATCCTTTGTATGCCATGTAAGTCGGACATTTCTCAAATGAATGCTAGATGAATCAGAAAATAGCACTTTCTGCCTACAAACCAGTAATAGTGAATAATTCTAAGTGAACTTTACCGCAGCTAAAAATTATACAGAAGGAAAACCATTTCCTTGTTTAAGATAATTCTAAACACATGTATTCTTGGTCATTGAGACTGCTGGCAGTAATTTGGACAGACATCATGAAGAAAGGTCTTCTTACTATATTTGTTCAGCTGTGACAGCAGACTCATAAGAGCAATCTTAGAATTGAAGGAAAAAACTCCCTAAATAAGTTTGGTGTAGGTGTTCCCATAGAAGTGATACAATTAGCATGAAAAACTAAGTTATGATTTCTATTTTTGCTTAAGAACTCTATACACTCATTTCCATCAATAGCTTGCTTTAAAAATCATTCATTTCAAGCATCTTCTCTGTATCACCTTGCCATTGTCCCTGTCAGATGGGCAACACTTACTGACTGCTGATGATGTCCACAGCCCTGAATCTGATTGTGTATGTCAGCAAAATGTTTATATATTTATCAGAGCACAATGATCTCTGTCTCTCAAGAAGGCTATAATTGAAATATCAAAATGACAGAGTTTCTGTATTGCAGAAAACTTTTTTTTCATAAAGTTGTCAAAACCTGATTTATCTTAAGAGCAATTTAAATCCTTAGAAAGAATGTTTTTATAGGAATTTTCCAAAATGTAATTGTCTTAGTTTTAAATGTTTATTTGTAATTGGAAAACATGATTTTCAATATTTAGTTTTCCATCTGTTTTAAAATGTGACCACCCACAAAGTCTATGTGTTGCCAGTTATCCCTACACTCCTTTTTTCTGGGGTGGGGGGCCACATTTTACTTCTGTCTATAAGCCTGGGCACTTCACACAGCAAGAGCTCAAAAGTATTGGGCCTACAAAGTAAGATTCTTTTAAAACAGGTGTAAGGGTGTATGGAAAAACCACACAAGGTATTCTTTTTCATTGCTGTGCTGTATGAGTATTTCTTCTTAGATAAAGGACTTCAATAAAATCACCTTATATCAGTAAGGGAATTGTTTTTGAGCCTCACATGAACAATAGTTTTTCTTATAATATAAAAGCTAAAGTAATGGAAAAATAATTCAAACTTTCAGAGAAAACTGAAATTCTATATCCTTTATACCGTATTTTATTTCCATATTTCATTTTTCCTCTTTGCCGCATCCCTTTTTGATAAAACAAATTTGTTAGCATTCTCTCTCTGAGTCTGGGTTACATCCTAACCCAGCAAATCAGTTGTTTTGTCTGTAAATAAGGAAGGCGTACCAAATAACCACTATCAGCTTTAAATTTGATAATTAAGTGTTATCATAGTTTCAATACAGGCCTTCTTGGAGAAGAGATGGCTTGAAAACTTTCCTATACTTTCCAGGTTAAGATGGTTGATTGAGCACTTACATCATATTTCATTCCATCCTCAAAATCCACTAATACTACAGCAAAGAAATTTCATAAAAGAAGGGAGCTGGAGATATGAGGCACAGTGGAGGGTACTAAGCACAGGCAAAGTAAGTAGATTTGAGCCCAGTGAAGGTTAACTGTACCTTCCCTCATATCCTACTCAGCTCCCAGAGCTCCAGCAGCCTGACACTCACTGTCCAGGCAGAGATCTGCCATTTCCTCCAGGAAACACTTATGCAGTTTACCCAACTAATGATCACTCAGAGCATTCAAATTTGAGATTCAAATATGATATCTTCACCCATGCATTCAGGGCCTCTAGTAACCTTTCTATTCTCTCACCCTAAATCATGAGCAGGCAAATCAAGGATTATCAAATATCTGAGGAAAGCCTCTAACAGGGATGGAAGAGATCAAAACAAACTGACAAAAACAACTGGGAGGAAACAGAATCTAGACAACCATCAACAATATCCTCGGAGAGATGAGAGAAGATGCTGCATCCATGAAACAAGAACAGAAAGACGTTATTTTTAATCAAAGAAGAAAAAGGATCTTGGGATTTTAAAATATAGTAATAAAAAAAATTTTTAAACTTATTAAAAATCTAAAAGATAATTTGAGCAAATATCCCAAAGAGTAGAGCAAAAGGACAAAAGAATGGAAAAGAAAAAGAAAAAGAAAAAGAAAAAGGTAGTAAAACTGAAGTACAAGTCTTTCCATCAAGAAAAAATAAGAGAAAAATGGAAGGAAGGAAATAATTCAGCTTCACATAATTAAAGAACATAACTTTCCAGATTCAAGCACCCACCAAGGTGTAGAAACAGGCCCACATCTAAGAAGATCAATATCAAATTTAAGAATTCTGGATGAAGACAAAGAAAAGATTCTAAAAGCTTCCAGGGAGGAAGAAGGGGGGAAAAGGATCACATACAAGAGATGAGGAATCCAACAGCTTTGAATTTCTCAACAGCAAGAGCAAGAAACAATGGGAAAATGCCTTTAAAATGTTGAAGGAAAACAATTTTCTGCCCTCAGTGATATGCGAAATCAAACTATCAATCAAGCGTGAGGGTAAAATAAGGACTTTTCAGTATATGCTTGGTTTCAAACTATTTGGCACCCATGGACCTTTTCTTAAGTAACTCTTAAGGAGTTATCGGACGATGGGATTTCTCACAATGAGAAAGTAAATAAAAAGAGAAAAGACACAGGATATAATACAGGAGAGTGGTGAAGGGAATCACAAGGAGGAAAGTAAAGGATTTTACAAAAAAAAAAAAAAAAAAACCCACTGTGTTGAGTTGATTCTGACTCATAGCAACCCCATAGAATTTCGAAGGCTGTAAATCTTTACGGAAGCAGACTGCCACATCTTTCTCCCATAGAGCTGCTGGTGGTTTTGAATTATCAACCTTTCGGTTAGCAGTTGAATGCTTAGCTGTGACAAATTTCTGTAGAATGACACAAGAGACAAACAAGGGCTGAAATCACCAACATACCCATGGCTCTTTTTAATCTGAGAAAGAATGCACAGGTGAGGCTGGCCCAGGTTTTAGCCAGACTTTTCTTGACTGTGTGCTGGAGAAGTTCTTACCTCCCCTCTATGCCCTGCTGCAGGATTACTAAGGCACTCATCTCTCTCTACAGAAGTGTCCTGCTTTGACCCACTCCCGAGAGCTGGAGATAGGCCATAATGAGTTTAGAAACATAACATACAGAGCAGTCCTCTCCTGCTGACCATATTTCTCCTGAACACACAGAACATGGTCCATGGTGCAGGCTGATAGAGCCCTTGATTGTGATTCTGATTCTACACTCACCTAGCTGCAGCCAACTGGGAGAATGTGCAAGCCATGCCAACAGGCATGTTGTAAGGTAGATGACCATTATAATACACTATAACCATTGCCGTCGAGTCGATTCCGACTCATAACAACCCTATAGGACAGAGGAGAACAACCCCATAGGGTTTCCAAGGAGCAGCTGGTGGATTTGAACTGCCAACCTTTTGGTTAGCAGCCCAGCTCTTAACCACTGCGCCACCAGGGTTCCTTATAATACATTATGCAAATCAACTAATGGGAACTCTGGGTTACATATCACTCTGGTGAGCTTGGTTACGATGCATTCATCACTGAAATCTGGCCCTTTCTAGAAGTACAGACAAATGAGATTTCTGATCCTCCACTGAGGTCCACTTTCTGATAAATTCACCGAAGAAATACTCATTAGGGAAGCCCTATACGCCCTCCCAGATCACCAGGTTCTCTTGATGTCTACAGAAGTTTACCTGCCTTTTCATTTGAAACTTCATCTGATATCTGCTCCATTATTCTACCACATAAGCATCAAAAACATCAAACTAACTAAAAAAAAAAAAAAAAAAAAAAAAAAACCCTCATCAAGATTAGGGAGAGAGAAAGGTGTAGCTTTTGGTAAGATTGCCCTAAGAAATTGGTTGGTTTGTGTTGAAAGTTAAAAATGCATATGATGGCCACTAATAGGCAAAACAAGTAAAATGATGACGGAGAGGACCCCTGAAGACCACTAGTTGAGAATCAGCGTGTTCTGAACTCTTTCTGCTCCTTATGTCAGTTAACGTTTGTGACAGAGAACTCTTCCTTTTAGGAGCTGAACTTAAACGAATGACAAAGCAGAAATCACAATGAAAAGTGTTTGCTTCAGTTCATTTACCTTGTTCTATTTTGATTGTCAAAAGGGGATTGAATTACCAAAGAGGTGTTATTACACGGAAAAAAAAAAAGAGAGAGAAATGGGAGAAGGCAAATTGATAAGAAGTTAGTCTACCAAGCAGGATTAAATTTTGGAATCTTGAATACTAAGAAGGTAATATATTATTTTTAATTAGAAAGCAATTTGAGGATGGGACTTTTCCTTAAAAGAAGTTCTGGGGATAGACAGGGAGAGAAGAAAGGCAGAAGCCAATTAAAAAAAACTTTGGAGTAATACTATGTTAACGATGAATAAAAGTGGAAACAAAGCTATTTTAGGAGAGGGGAATGTCAGCAGCTTCCAGAAACCAAGTTTAATGTGATAAGAAAACTTGGGCCAAAAAGAAATATTCATCCCCTCATTGACAAGTATAAGAAAATTCTCATGACTTGCCTGGAAAAACACCATTTCCAACGACAACCATTATTATTATTATCATTATTTAATCACTTCCCTCCTTCTACTGAGTTGCAAAATATTTTACTTATTCTTCTTTAGTAGTCTGAGTCATTGATGGAACATTTTGCTTTTATTCAGAAGTACAAATGCTAAGTGTCTGAGTTTTTAAATGATCACCTCGGGCATTAATCAGCAGATTATGATTTAAATAAAGCTAGTAAATGTTTCAAATTTCCTCAGTTTCTTCACTGCCTAACCAAAGCTGTGTTCAGAAAACAAAAATACCTGGAAAGAAACAGTGTGAGTAAGGCCAAGTAGCTTTCCAAAAACCTGTGTTTTTGGCTGCCTGGTTGCTTTCATGCTGCCCGTACAACTGTGCATGCTATCAGAAGGCCAAGAAGCCAGCTCCTCAGGTGGATTCTGTGAATAATGTAATAAAGTGCCTTTCCTGTAACCCTTCTCTGAAGACAATAACAACACACTCATTTTACAGAGAAAGAGTGTGCCGGTACTTGCTGATTCGGGCCATCTTTAGCCCCAACATTAATGAAAAAAAAAAAAAAAACCCGAAGGTGGGGGGTTGTAAAATAGGTTTGCAAAGCCGTTATCAGCAATGATCAGAATTAGTTTAAAATGACAGAGATTCTCGAGTATAAAGATGGTAGTTGAAAAAAAAAGATAGAAATCACAGTTGCATTCCCCTTTTAACCCTCATCTATCAGACCAGATTTCATGTTTCTTTTTGCCTTCTCCCTCCACCCCGTCCCCTACTTTTGTAAAAAGTGAAGTCTTGCCTTTCTCTGAGTAAGAAGCATGGATGAAATATTCAGAGATAATTAGAATTCTATCGGCCATCACCTAATTACGTTCTGAGCCTCACCACAGAAACGAAGTTCATTTTGCTGAAGATCAGATTCTCGCATTTCTTTAGTGGTTACCTGCTGTTCCGGTGGCTACTATTCACTCAGAAGCTTAGAGTGATTGTCACACTACTGATAATGGGGTCTTAGAACCCACTTACACGTAAAATATCTATTTCACACAGGTCCAGAAATGAGAATAGCTCTGTGGCAGGAAGGTATGATCACCTTTTCTGTCACCCAAGAGAGAATAGTCCGATGATTGAAACCATAACCTTTTCTTTCAATGCCGTTCAAAGCTAACCATGACTAGCAATCAAAATACTACATAATGGGACAGAGGCTGCCAGGTTCCAGGATGCCCTCATTCTGTCCTGTGAATGAATAAGGCTTAGTGTCTTCCTGTTGATCTTTGAAAGCTATGGAGGCCATGAGAAAATCATTGACTCTCAAAAGAAAAAAGGAAAAAGTTCATATGTAGTTCTTTATATGTATATATCAAAATCTGCTTTTATTCAGTTATTCCTTCTCTTCCCTTCCACATTTTCTCAAGCTTCAGTGTAACTTTCTTGTATCTTAGAAAACTTGGGAAACACAAAGAAGACACGTAAACTATACTTAGTCAAAGTTGGCTTTCTACAAACAAATGAAATAGCTTCCAAAACACGGTGGCTGCTTCTTCTGACCAGTGTGCATTAGACATCAGTGTTGACCCAGCACTGTCATCACACACCTGCTCCCTCCTCCTCCTGCAAGAAACTCCGTTTCTCAATAATATATTTCTGGGCTTGGGGAAAATGAATATAATCATGTAACTAATTATGCAAATTAATTCACATTGTATTTTTAATAATCACCTATTTATTAAATAATATTTGGATTATATTTCAAAAGGTACTACTGTTCTGGGGTACTAGTTTTCACTGGAAGTGAAGAAGCCCAAATCCATTTCTAACCCTGAAGCTGACCCAATTTCTAAGCAGTAAAAAGGCATTTAAATTCCCCCTAGTACCACTGCTGTATTTTTTGAAATTCTATTTCAATTCACACATGTACAACATCTTTGGAGTAAATAAAACTATTGATTTAAAAAAAAAGCCCCAATAATATAAAATAAGAATTTTCTATACACCATCTTGTTTTGGGTAGTTTATTAGCAGTGGCCTGATTACTTCACAGAATAAAGATAAGTAGTCTATTTGAAGGAGCCCTGGTGGCACAGTGTTTAAGAGCTTTGCTGCTAACCAAAAGGTTAGCAGTTCAAATCCATGAGCACTCCACGGGAGAAACATGTGGCAGTCTGCTTCTGTAAAGATTATAACTTTGGAAATTCTATGGGGCAGTTCCACTCTATTCTTTAGGGTCACTATGAGTCAAATTGACTTGACGGCAACGAGTTTGGTTTTGGTTTCGAGTCTATTAGAAAGCAGGCGAACTAGATGTCTGAGTGTAGGAGTGCATCAATGAGGGTATTTAGAAGGGTATTTACAACATAGACAAGGATTACAAAAATAAAAACCAAAATATTTACTTAGGACCCAACATATATAGGTTCCTAGGCTACATAGGTTACTAGGTTATATAGGTTCCTAGGCTACATAGGTTACTAGGCTATATAGGTTACTAGGCTATGTTTGAGAGTAATTCTCAAGCTCCAATTTACTCCAGCAGCTTCTCATCATATGTAGAGTAAATATAAAATTATTTCCCTGGCCTAAAAACCCAACATGGTCTTGCCTTCCATGTCTTCAATTTAATTTTCTATAACCATGCCAGCCTCCTTACTGTTTCTGAAGCATTCTAAGTAGGTTCCCAACTCTAGGCCTATGTAATTTTTCTTTCTTTTGGAATATTCTTCTCCCAGATATTTGCATGACTATCTCCCTCACTTCATTAGGTCTCTACCCAACTATCTCTCTTTGGAGAGATCTTCCTGATGGCCATATCTAAAAGAACACCTCCCCCTACTTTTTGTTTTAATACACTGCTTTATTTTTTCAATAATACCGCTACCTGAAATTGTATTATTCATGTATTTGTATAAGAACTGTCTCCTTTCCAGAATGTAAACTCCATGTGGAAAAGGATTTTGTTTTCTACTCCATTACCATGTATTTACACAAATAACGCATACCTTCCATGTTTGTTTGCCAACTACTCCCTCCCCATGCAAAGTATTTTCGTAAGCATGCTGTGCTAATTTTTTTACAGCAATATGTAAAAAAACAATTGGCATAGTGGTGCTTATGAAAATACCTCACAGGGGGGAAGATAAACATAGAAGGCAAATAAATGTAGAAGGCACGTGTTATTTGTTTAAAAATATGGTATAAGTGCCTAGTATAAAGAAAGGTTATAAGTGCCTAGTATAAAGAAAGGTTAAGCACCCAGGTGCTAACCAAAAGGTTGGCGGTTCAACCCATTCAGCGACTCTTGGAGAGAAAGACCTGGCCATCTGTTCCTGTAAAGACTGAGTTGCTATGAGTCAGAATCAACTTGATGGCACCCAACAACAAGTATGAAGAAGGCATCAAATAAATAATTTTAGAATGAATAAATGAATGAGTCACTTTAGCATACTACATTGAAGAATCTTAAAGGTACAAGAATGCTTCTCACTGATCAGGATTATAGTCCCTAAACTCAAAGAAAGTTTGAGGATTTTCCAGAGTATAAACAATAGAAAACTTATAAGAACTACAAACACCTCCACAGGGGAATTTAATTACAATTCTGAGACTATCCTGCTAATCTCTGGACTCACAGCTATCACCAAGACCATGCACATTCCTTCTCAGAAAAGAACAAGAATCACATCAGCTTTAGAATACTTGGAATTTTTTGTAAAAATAAAGTCTCTGATTTAGCAAGCATAGGAAGCTGAGTTTCCTTTGAAACTTTTGGTCTCTCCTATGCCTTAAGGAAAAAGTTGACAAGAATAAGAGATGAGAACTACTCAGAGGAATTCAGATAGAGCAGTAAGATTTGAGTTCAAGTAGGAAAAATACCTAGAAACTTATAGCAGCCATGGCGTATTAACACATTCATTTATTCCCTTATTAAAAGCTATTTATGAAAAAGGATCATTTACTGATGTATAAGTCTGTGTTTTGTTTTCAGAGTCACAAGTCTTCATCCCTTCTTCTTCCCCATTCAGCCAAAGATCTGACAGGCTCATAAAACAAAGTAAGACTAAACGGGCACACCAGCCCAGGGCAAGAACGAGAAGGCAGGATGGGATAGGAAAGCTAGTAATGGGGAACCCAAGGTCGATAAGGGGAGAGTGTTGATATATTGTGGGTTTGGCAACCAATGTCACAAAACAATATGTGTATTAATTGTTTAATGAGAAACTATTTGCTCTGTAAACCTTCATCTAAAGTGCAGTTAAAAAAATACAAAAAATTCTAAAAAAAAAGGTACAGAGCAATGGAACAGAATTGAGAATCCCGATGTAAATCTATCCACCCACGGTCACCTGATCTTCAACAAGGGCCCAAAGTCCATCAAATGGGGAAAAGACAGTCTTTTTAACAAATGGTGCTGGCAAAACTGGATATCCATCT
>NW_004443953.1:4561591-4562828 GCF_000243295.1 Trichechus manatus latirostris
GGAACTCTTATGCACTGCTGGTGGGAATGCAAAATGATACAACCATTTTGGAAAACGATATGGCACTTCCTCAGAAAGATAGAAATAGACATACCATTCACTCCAGCAATGCCACTCCTAGGAATATATCCTAGAGAAATTAGAGTCGTCACTCGAATAGACATATGCACACCTATGTTCATGGCAGCGTTGTTCACAATAGCAAAATGATGGAAACAACGTAGGTGCCCATCAACAGATGAATGGATAAACAAACTATGGTACATACACACAATGGAGAGTACTATGCAACGAGAAAGAACAACAATAAATCTGTGAAGCATCTCATAACATGGATGAAACTGGAGGACATTATGCTAAGTGAAATAAGTCAATCACAAAAGGACAAATATTTTATGAGACCTCTATTGTAAAAACCCATGAAAAAGTTCACACACAAAATGTAACAATCTTTGTTGGTTACAAGGGTTGGGAGGGGTGGCGGGGAAATACTAAATAGGCAATAGATAAGTGGTATCTTGGGTGAAGGGTGAGATAGTACACAATACAGGGGAAACTAGCACAACTTGGACAAGGAAAGGTCATGGAAGCCCCATAGAGACATCCAAACTCCCTGAGGGACTGAATTGCTGGGCGGAGGGCAGTAGGGACCATGGTCTCGGGGAACATCTAGCTCAATTGGCATAACACAGTTTATAAAGACAGTGTTCTACATTCTACCTTGGTGAGTAGCGTCTGGGGTCTTAAAAGCCTATGAGCAGCCATCTAAGATACTCCACTGGTCTCATCCCTTCGGGAGCAAGGGAGAATGAAGAGAACAGGATACAAGGAAAAGAATAGTCTGAAGGACTAATAGACCACAGCTACCAAGGCCTCCACCGGGCTGAGTCCAGTACACCTAGATGGTGCCCGGCTACCACCACTGGCTTCTCTTACCAGGATCATAACAGAGGGTTCTGGACAGAGCTGGAGAAGGATGTGGAACATAATTCTAACTCCCAAAAAAAGACCAGATTTACTGGCCTAAAGGAGACTGGAGAAACCCCGACAGTATGGCCCCCAGACACCTTTTAGCTCAGTGGTGAAGTTATCTCCTAGGTTCACGGTTCAGCCTGGGAGTGGACAGCCCCATAAAACCAAATGGGACTAATGAGGTTCAGTAGTCCAGTGACAAGGGCCAGAAGGCAAAAGGGGACAAGGAAGATGGTGATAGGAAACCCAAGGTTGAGTAAGGACA
>NW_004443953.1:4562928-4592626 GCF_000243295.1 Trichechus manatus latirostris
CAGCACAATTGGAAGAGCGTAGTCAATGTCACTGAACTGTGTATGTAGAAATTTTTGAAATGGTGTACCTTTGGCTATGTGTATTTTCACCAAAAAAAAAAAGAAAGGTTGAGAAGTTAGAGGGTTGACATGTTGTGGGGTTGTTAACCAACCAATGTCATAAAACAGTATGTATATTATTGTTTCATGAGAAAAAAAAAAAAAAGAAGAGAGGGACAAAATCAACACCTTAACCCTACAACTCGAACAAATAGAACAGCAAAGGAAGCCCACAGCTACCAGAAGAATGGAAATAATAAATATTAGAGCAGAAATAAATGAATCAGAAAACCAAAAAAAAAAAAAATTGAAAGAACCAATAAGACTAGAAGTTGGTTCTTTGAAAAGATTAATAAAATCAGTACATTACTGGACAAATTGACAAAAGAAAAGGAGAAGATACAAATAGCCAAAATAAGATGTGAGATAAGTGACATTAAGACAGAACCAACTGAAATAAAAAGGATCATAACAGAATATTATGGAAAATTATACTCCAAAAAATTTGAAAACCTATAAGAAATAGACAAATTTCAAGAAGCACAATACCTACCCAGACTAACACAAACTGAGGTAGAAAGTCTGAACAGACTCATAACAAAAGAAGAAATTGAAGAGATCATAAAAAAAACTCCCAACAAAAAGAAGCCCTGGCCCAGACGGCTTTACTGAAGAATTATACCAAATATTCAGAGAAGAGTTCACACCGATACTACTCAAACTATTTCAGAACACAGGAATGGAAGGAATACTCCTGAATTCATTCTATGAAGCCAGGATAACCCTGATACCAAAACCCAAGAAAGACACCACCAAAACAGAAAATTATAGACCAGTATTCCTCATGAATGTAGACACAAAAATTCTCAACAAAATTCTAGCCAATAGAATACAACAGCATAACAAAATGACAAATACTGTATGAGACCACTATTACAAATAGTCAAGAAAAGATTTAAATTTTTCGATGGTTACCAGGAATGGGAGGGGGAGGGAGGGAAAATCACTAACTAGAGAGTAGACATATGTTAACTTTGGTGAATGGAAAGGTAGTACACAATGTAGGGTAAGTCAGCACAACATTACCAAGGCAAGGGAAGACATTGAGAGGTACACAAGAATAAGAAAGCAATGAAGGTAAATACCATAACGTACCCAGTCCTGCAACAGCAGTAATAATAAACAATAATTTATGAGTAGATACACATGTAGATATGTACGCTGAATAAGTGTGGGAACACATATGGGAGTACACCCATGTGCCTATACAGGTTTGGCTGTGGATATTTCTGCACACATATTCATACGTGTTGCATGTATACTCATATGTACGGTAGAGTACATAGGCGGCATAGCCATGAAAACAACCTAGACATAACCAAACACTTTGCGTGAATGAGTTACTGTGCTTGAAGACTAAAGACCATTGTTCCAGGGAACATCTAAGCCAATTGACATAACGTAGTTCATAAAGAAAACGTTCTACATCCTACTCTGGTGAGTAGTGTCTGGGGTCTTACAAGCTTGCAAGCAGCCATCTGAGATACAACTATAGGTGTCTTTCCATCCAGAGCAAAGGAGAGTGAAGAAAACCAAAGACTCAAGGAAACAATTAGTCCAAAGCCTCCCCCAGCCTGAGACCAGAAGAACTAGATGGTGCCCAGCTACCACAACCAGCTCCTCTGACTAGGATCACAATAGAAAGTCCCTGTCAGAATAGGGGGGGAAGAAAAAGCAGAACAAAATTCAAATTCATAAAAAAGACGAGATTTGCTTGTCTGAGAGAGACTGGAGGAACCCCCGAGACTATAGCCCTTAGACATCCTTCTAACTTGGAACTGAAGCCATTCCCGGAGAACACCTTTCAGTCAAATAATAGACAGACCTATAAATAAACAATAACACATGTGAGGAAAGTGTTCCTTAGAACAATCATCTACATGAGACCAAAAGGACAACATATGCCCAAAATCAAAGATGAGAAGGCAGGAATGGCAAGAAAATCAGACAAATGGAAATCAGGAACTCAAGGTGGTAATGGGGAGACAGCTGGCACATTGCTGGGAGTGCAACCTATGTCATGGAACAGTATAAACTATTGAATGGGAAACTAATTTGATCTGTAAACCTTCACCTAAAGCACCATAAAAAAAAATTTAAATAAGTTTTAAAAAACAACCCTTGTTTGAGGGTAATTCCCTCTCTTCTTCCTTGCTGCTATTCCTGCAGACCTTTTGATTATGCCCCTTCATTTGACAAAGACTTTTTTTTTTTCTTGACAAAGACTTTTATGAATACCTGGTTCATAGTCTCCTTCTCCACCCCAAGCCCTGCCACCATCCTGAGGGACTTCAGTGTTCATTTTAAACCCTGGTGTCTAAGGTTTCCCCTTTTTGTGTCCAATTACCTTCTTGAAACTTTCTAACCCTCTAATTCTACTTCTTCCAAAATCGTTATTCAAGTGTCCCACAAACTGTTCTCCTTATAGTTTGTGATATTACCACTTAAAACTCTTAGAGAGCTCTGTTTCATTAACCAGCCTTCTTGCTTCCAAATATTTTTTTCTTTACTTCCTTCCTTATCTATCTTTGATTCCACAGTACATAATTTCAATAATAGTCTTAAAATACTCTAAACTATCATGTCTTCTTGTACTTCTCTTGCTGCTATCAAGAGAAATTTCAATCCTAAATGATTACAACTATTATAGTCTCTACACTGACTGAAGAAAGTCACATAAAACATAGAATGCTTCCATTTTAAACTCATGTTCACCCAACACTACCAGACATTCCAATTATAATGCACTATTCAACTCATTCTCTCTGTCCACAGTGACTTCAATCTACTTTCCTCATATCTCCAACCCTTTCCTTTTTCCCCTCCTGTTCACTTACAAAATAAAATAACATTCTCCTCATGAGATGTTCAAAATGTAAAGTTCCAATTTTAAAAAAAAGAAATTAAAGGTATTACTCACAAAGCAGTGATAAAATAAATAAGGAATCTAGCTGAATCCAAGCAAAGGAAGAAAAAAAAAAAGAAACAAAATGCTTAGTAAATAGAAAGCACAAAATAAGACATAGTTATGTGCAGTTTATAAGAAATATACCTAAACCATAATGATTCAGAAAGTTTGCAAGTAGTGATAAAAAAGACATACCAAGTAAGTAATAACCAAAAGAGGTGGTAGATTTATTTCAATGTCATTCAAAATTTACTTTAAGGGAAACATAATGATTACAAATAAAGAGGGTCACTACGTGACAGTAAAAGAATGATTCACCAGGATGATTTAACAGCTTTAAACTTGTATACACCTAACATATATGAACTATAGAAAGGAAAAACTGATAGAACTACAAGGAGATATTCAAAAATCTGCAATTACAGTGGGGGAAATTTAAATACATTTATTTTAATAATGATAATAGTAAACATTTATATAGCATTCATTAGCATTAATATTTGTCAGATACTAGTCTAAGCAGTATCCCTGGGTGGCACAAATTAACTCGATGACAACCAACAATAATTCTAAGCTCTTTGTATATTGATTCATTTACTCCAACTCAGCATCTGCACTTAGATGTCCAATAGACTCTCAGTCTTAACATGCCCAAAATCAAACTCCCGATTTTCACCCCAAAAATTTACCCTACCCACAATCTTCAACTGATGACAGTTCCATTGCTCAAGTTTCCCAGCCCAAAAACTTCTGAGTGATTCTTATTCCTCACATTCTCTGATACCCTGAAACCAATAGGTCAGGAAATCCTATTAGCTCTATCTTTAAAGAACATCCAAAATCCACCACCTCTCACTCTTCCTTTAGTGTCTTTTAGTCCAAGACACCATCATCTCCCAATTATATTTTTTCAGTAGCCTCATATCTGATCTCTCTGTTTCCACACCTTCCCTCTTACCAGTCGGTTCTTAACACAGCAGCTAGTGTGATCCTTTCAAAATGTAAATCTGATGATGTCATCCCTCTGCTCAAAAGTCTCTGCTTCCCATTTTACTTACAGTGAATGCCAGAGCTGCTTACAGTGGCTTACAAGGCTCTCCAGATGTGGCCCCCTATTACCTCCCAGGCCACCTCTACCATGCTCTCCCTTGCTCACACCTCTCCAACAAACTCTTGAATTCTACACCATGCCAAGCATACTCTGGCCCTGAGCTTTTGCACAGGCTCTGGCTTTTGCACAGGCTCTTTCCTCTGCCCAAAACACTGTTACCCTAGTTATCAGCATGGCTAGCTCCCTCACTTCCTCTGGGGCTCTACTCAGATGCCATCAACTTGATGAGTCTCACCCTGACCTCCCTATTTACAATAGAAACCCCATCTTCCACCCCCCCCCCCAGCCCTTTCAATCCCATTTACTCTACTCTATTATTTCTGTAGCACTTATCATCTAAGGTGCTATATAATTTACTTATTTATGATGCTTTTTTTTTTCTCTCTCTCTCCCTCAAGGGAAAGTAAGTTTTAGGAGGTAAGGACTTTGTGCCTATTTGATTCATTTTTGTATTGCATGTACCTAGAAAGAACTGGCACACAATGGCCAGTCAATAAATATTGGTTAAAGGAGTAAATGAATGATTGACTTCTCCAGAAATCACTAGAGGTAGATGTGTCATTTATCATCTCAATATTCCAGATGAGGACACAGGCACAAGTAAGTTAAGTCACTTGCCCGAGTTTTCACAGCTAGAGAATGAAAAAACAGGGATTTGCTTCTGCTTTCCTCCACATGTTCTTTTTAACTTCTGTGATGTACTAACACTCAATTATTGCTCCTTGGCAACTGAGAGATCAAGCCCACAACAACAGCAAAAACCCCAAGAGTGAGACTGGAATATTTGAATAACAAAGTAAACAAACCTGGCATGTATAAAACTCCATTCCCAACCAATAGGGGATTCGTATCTTTTTCAAGTATATATAACATATTTATAAAAACAAACATGCAAAATACCACAAAGAAATTTTAACACTAAAGACTCAACACAGACTACATTATTTTCCTTCAAATGCAATAAAACTAGAAATCAATAAAGACAGCCTTTAAAAAGATGCTACACAGATGGAAACTAAAAACCACACTTCTAAATAATTCATGAGTTAAAAAATCATAATAGGAACTTGGATAGGAATGAAACATTAGATGCACTAGATACCTAAATTGGTGGGAGTAGCTCCATTTGCAATCAAATTGGAAAAAAAATTAAATTCTGTTGATTCCATATATTAGTGGTGATGTGGTAAAACACTCCTTTACACTGCTGTTAGGAGTACAAATTAGCGATTAGAAATTTGGCAATTTACCTAGTAAAACTGAAGAAGTACATACCATAGAACTAAATGATACCACTTCAGGTATCTACTCTAAAGACATTCTTGCTCATGTGCAGAAAGGGACATTCCAAAAACATCTATTGCAGCATTGCTCATAGTAACAATTTAAAAAGTAGAGACAATCTAATCATCCATTGCTTGTGGAATAGAAATTTAATTTAAAATGAACAAATCACACACACATAAAATCTCAAAAATAAAATACTGAGTAAAGAAAACAAATTGTGTAAGGTTACCAAACATGATTGCATTTACCTAAATTTGTATAAACACGTAAAACAATATTCCACATTGCTAACAGATACATATTTAACAGAAGTACAAAATCTGCATGGTGATGATAGACACCAACTACAGAAATGATGGAGGTTTTAGTTGCAATGATAGCATTTTTTTAGAAAAGTTTAGCGATCTGAGGCAAATATGGCAAAATGCTCACATGTTAAATCTGAGTAGTTGGTACATGACTTTTTATCATATTATTTTCTCTCTTTTTGAAATTTTGCATAATTAAACATTTTTAGAAGGAAGGAAAGTCAGTGTGTCAAATGAGGCAGTAAGAATAAGTAAGGTAATTACAAAAACACCCTTTAGATTTGGTGTCGTGGACATCACTACTGACCTTAGCAGGAGCTGATACAGTGAAAGGAAGGAGCCAGAACATGACTGAATTGGGCTGAGGAGTTAGGTATGGTAAGGAAATGGAGACAGTAAATGAACTCATAGCTAAAAAGCCTACACTTTTAAAAACCAATTCAACAAAAATTTATTAAACTTTGTGTATAAGGTGCTGAGATACTCAACGGTGTTCAAGCCAGTCTCTGTCCTCACAGAGCTAGCAGCCATGATAGGAACATTTTATCAGCCATCTTCTCACCCATGTGTGGCATGTCTACTGTGGAGGTTCACTAGCATCACAGTGTGGGAGAGGCATCTGGCCTGCCATGGTCCTACACCAGCATCAGAGACCATGCTTTTTAGTTGCTGCCTTCATCCTCACTGACATCCTCTGGGATGTTATAATCCATGGTCTTTCCAGCACCAAGGTTCATGCAGCCATCCACAGCTGAGTCCTTTTATCACAACCATGAAACCCCTCAGGATCTTCCAGTCTCATTTCAGCCCTTCATTATCTCCCAGGAAGTAGAGGGATCGTGGGAAACCATCAGGTGCTTTGTTGTGTCACTGTGGAGCCTTAGGAAATTTGGGTGTTGTGTCAGCCTAAATGGCTTCTTTTCCACAGAACTGCTGCCTGGGGACTCAGCTTGGGTGGAGTGTAGGTGAGGAAAAGGTTGCAAGTCTCCTTTCAAAGGACACTCTCTTGCACTGAATCATTTTGCTTCTCTCTCCAAATCTCCACTGTCCTTAACCTAGAGAATCTAATCTAGGCAAAGGAGGAGAGCAGTGGGGAGTCACTGAGAAAGTACTTGCTTCCCATTTATTTCTGTATTCCACCTACATTGAGACTTTTTCAACCTAAAGAGCTAAAAATCAGTGCTTTTGTCATCTAGTTCCTCCTCTCCACACAGACCAAAGTTTTATTATTAAAATGTTCAAATATACAGAAAAGTTGCAATAATTTTCCAATAAATACCTATATACCTACCACCTAAATTCTAAAATTAACATTTGTCTTGGAAGAAGTACAGCCAGAATGCCCCCTAGAAGCAAGGATGGTGAGACTTCATCTCACATACTTTGAACATGTTACCAGGAGGGACCAGTCCTTGGAGAAGGACATCATACTTAGTAAAGTAGAGGGTCAGCAAAAAAGAGGAAAACCCTCAATGAGATGACAGTGGCTGCAACAATGGGCTCCAGCATAACAACAATTATGAGGATGGCACAGGACTGGGCAGTGTTTTGTTCTGTTGTACATAGGGTCGCTATGAGTTGGAACTGTCTAGATGGCACCTAACAACAACAACAACTACCTGGATTCTAAAATCAACATTTTGCTCAATTTGCTTTATCATATATCTGTCCCCAATTAGTTCATCATTATTTTCTGAAGCATTTCAAAGTAAGTTTTCAAAGATCAAAGTTATTTCATCCCTCAAATGCTTCATCCCTACATCTGCCTCATGTATATCATTGAGTCAAAAACCCAAACTCATTGACGGCCAGTTGATGCCAACTTATAGCAACCCTACAGGACAGAGAACTGCCTCATAGGGTTTCCAAGGAGCAGCTGGTGGATTCGAACTGCCGACCTTTTAGCTAGTAGTCAAACTCTTAAACCACTGTACCACCAGGGCTCCATCATTGAGTAGAGTTTAATATTTATTTACAGTTGTTTTAGGTAAAATTTGCATTAGTGAAATCACAAATCTTAATACACCATTTGATAAGTTTTGACAAATGCATTCACCTGTGAAATCAACACCTTTATCAAGATACGAATTACCTATTTCCAAAAGATCTTCCTCATGCCCATTCACAGTCAAACTCTGCCTTCCCTCCAACCCTCAGACCACTATTAAGAAGGGTTTAAAGATTCCGTCTTCTGGATTGTGTTCCACAGCAAACATGACCACTTGCTCTATCACAACTCCTCTTCTCATAAACCCTGGACTTTTCTAGTGGGGAGAAAAAGTACCTGCATGTGAAATTCTTCGCCTATTTCCAATCTACCCAAGACCCAAAGGCTTATAGCTTCCCTTATCCACACATGATTTCACACAAAAATTTCAAGTGAGGAGATAAAAAGCCCACTGTAAAAAGACAGTCTCCTTCAACTTCCTCATAATACACCAGATCTGCAAAATCTATACACAGTAAAACCAGTTGCCATCAAGCCGATTCCAACTCATAACCACCCTATGTGTATTAGTGTATCACTTCACTCCATAGGGTTTTCAATGGTTGCTTTTTTCCAAAGTAGATCACCAGGCCTTTCTTCTGAGGAGCCTCTGGCTAGACTCAAACCTCCAACTTTTTGGTTAGCAGCTGAGCATGCGAACTGTTTGCACCATCCAAGGATTCCATATACACAGTACATTTCCTTAATAATGCACTATCGTTTGTTGTTGTTGTTACTGTTAGGTGCCACTGAGTCAGTTCTGACTCATAATGACCCTATGTACAATAGAAAGAAACACTGCCTGGTCCTGTGCCATCTACACAACCGTTGTTATGCTTGAACCCATTGTTGCAGCCACTCTGTCAATCCATCTCTTTGAGGGTCTTCCTCTTTTTCACTGACCCTCTACTTTACCAAGCATGATGTCTTTCTCCAGGGACTGATCCCTCCTGATAACATGTCCAAAGTATGTCAGACGTAGTCTTTCCATCCTTATTTCTAAGGAGCATTCTGGTTGTACTTCCTCCAAGACAGATTTGTTTGTTCTTTTGGCAGTCCATGGTTTATTCAATATTCTTCCCCAACACTGAATCAATTCTTACTGAAGAAAGTTAACATGCATATACAATAAGATATTTATCTCAGTTACAAAGTATTTTAAATAAGGGAGAAGTTTTTGCTAAAAAATAAAGATCACTATAGCATTCATTCTTTCAAAAATCCTTTCTCCTATTAGGAAAGCCAATCCTTCCTGCTATGCTCCAGTAACTAAGAAAAGCACTCCTGATGAGCACCATTTTGAGAGTAACCAAATGTCATTTGGCCACAATAGGAGTACAAATATGTTGATCAAGTTAATAATTTTATCTGATAATCAAATAATATTAACCAAATTTGTGGACAAATGTTCTGTATTATTAACACTGGTTTCTACTTATTCAAGGGTCTATAAAACAGTGACAACTATATTCCTGTTAGGTTAGGAATTCCTCTTTAAATAGGCAAAGCCTAAAAATGCTTATTGTCAAGGGGTGTTACATTGGAATTACAAAGTATTTTGAGAACAGTGAAATGTGACTGTATTAAACTTCAGATTGAACCTTAAGTACAAAACAGCATCTTTCAGAATCCATAATCTCTCCTGAAAGAGAAAGAGGAGTTTTCATGAGTAGGTTTGTTGTTGTTAGATGCTTTTGAGTCGGTTCCGACTCACTGCAACCTTATGTACAACAGAATGAAACACCGCCAGTTCCTGTGCCATCCTCATAATCGTTACGCTTGAGCCCATTGCTGCAACCACTGTGTCAATCCATCACTTTGAGAGTCTTCCTCTTTCTCACTGACCCTCCACTTTACCAAGCATGATGTCCTTCTCCAGGGACTGATCCCTCTTGATAACATGTCCAAAGTATACGAGATGTAGTCTTGCCATCCTTGCTTCTGAGGAGCATTCTGGCCGTACTTATTCCAAGACATATTTGTTGGTTCTTTCAGCAGTCCACAGTATAGTCAATATTCTTCACCAACATCACAGTTCAAAGGGATTCCATACACACAGTACATTTCCTTAATAATACGCTATCATATTGAGCCAATTCTTCTTCAATCTCCCTTAGTCATCGACCACCTTTCACATGCACATGAGACTGTTTAAAATACCATGGCTTGGGTCAGGCGTACCTTAGTCCTCAGAGTGACATCTTTGCTTTTCAACACTTTAAAGAGGTATTTTGCAGTAGATTTGCCCAATGTAATGTGTTGTTTGATTTCTTGACTGACACTTTCATGGGTGTTGACTGTGTATACAAGTAAAATGAAATCCTTGACAACTTCAATCTTTTCTCCATTTATCATGATGTTGCTTATTGATCCAGTTGTGAGGATTTTTGTTTTCTTTATGTTGAGGTGTAATCCATACTGAAGGCTGTGGTCTTTAATCTTCATCAGCAAGTGCTTCAAGTCCTCTTCACTTTCAGCAAGCAAGGTTGTGTCATCTGCATATCGTGGATAGTTAAAGAGTCTTCCTCCAATCCTGATGCCACATTCTTCTTCATATACTCCAGCTTCTTGGATTATTTGGTCAGCATACAGATTGAATAAGTATGGTGAAAGGATATAACCGTGATGCACACCTTTCCTGACTTTAAACCACCCAGTATCCCCTCGTTCTGTTCGAACAACTGCCTTTTAGTCTGTGTACAGGTTCCTCATGAGTACAATTAAGTGTTCTGGAATTTCCATTCTTCACAATGTTGTCCATAATTTGTTATGATCCACACAGTCAAATGCCTTTGTGTAATCAATAAAACACAGGTAAACATCTTCTGGTATTCTCTGCTTTCAGCCAAGATCCATCTGAGATCAGCAATGATATCCCTGGTTCCACATCCTCTTCTGAATCCAGCTTGAACTTCTGGAAGTTCCCTGTAGATATACTGCTGCAGCTGTTTTGAATGATCTTCAGCAAAATTTTACTTGTGTGTGATATTAATGATATTGTTTGATAATTTCTGCATTCTGTTGGATCAAGTATAGGTCTTTTCCAGTTGGTTGGCCAGGAAGCTGTCTTCCAAATTTCTTGACATAGACAAGTGAGTACCTCCAGCACTGCATCTGTTTGTTGAAACATCTCAATAGATATTCCATCAGTTCCTGAAGCCTTGTTTTGCACCAATGCCTTCAGTGCATCTTGGACTTCTTCCTTCAGTACGATTGGTTCCTGATCATATGCTACCCCCTGAAATGGTTGAACGTCCACCAATTCTTTTTGGTACAGTGACTGTGTGTATTCTTTCCATCTTCCTTTGATGCTTCCTGAGTGGTTCAATACTTACCCCGTGAAATCCTTCAATATTGCAACTCGAGGCTTGAATTTTTTCTTCAGTTCTTTCAGCTTGAGAAATGTCAAGCGTGTTCTTCCCTTTTGGTTTTCTGACTTCAGATCTTTGCACATGTCATTACAACACTTTGTCTTCTCGAGCCGCCCTTTGAAATCTTCTGTTCAGCTTTTTTACTTCATCATTTCTTCTGTTTGCTTTAGGTACTGTACTTTGAAGAGCAAGTTTCAGAGTCTTTCCTGACACCCATTTTGCTCATTTCTTTCTTTCCTCTATTTTTAATGACCTCTTGCTTTCTTCATGTATGATGTCCTTGATAACATTCCACAACTCATCTGGTCTTCGGTCATTAGTGTCCAATGCGTCAAATCTATTCTTTAGATGATCTCTAAATTCAGGTGGGATGTGTTCAAGGTCGTATTTTGGCTCTCGTAGACTTGTTCTAACCTTCTTCACCTTCAGCTTGAACTTGCATATGAGCCACTGATGGTCTCTTCCACAGTCAGCCCCTGGCCTTGTCTGACTGATGATATTGAGCTTCTCCATCATCTCTTTCCACAGATGTAGTCGATTTGATTCCTGTGTATTCCATGTGGTGAAGTCTGTATGTACAGTTGCCGTTTATGCTGTTGAAAACAGGTATTTTCAATGAAGAAGTTGTTGGTCTTGCAAAATCCTATCATGAGATCCCTGGTGCTGTTTCTACCACCAAGGACATATATTCCAACTACCTATCCTTCTTTTTTGTTTCCAACTTTCACATTCCAATCACCAGTAATTATCAATGCATCCTGATTGCATGTTTGATCAATTTCTGACTGCCGAAGTTGGTAAAAATCTTCAATTTCTTCATCTTTGGCATTAATGGTTGGTGTGTAAATTTGAATAATAGTTGTATTAACTGGTCTTTCTTGTAGGCATGGGGATATTATCCTATCACTGAATTCTTTGTACTTCAGGATAGATCTTGAAATGTTCTTTTTGACAATGAATGCAACACAATTCCTCTTCAATTTTTCATTCCCAGCATAATAGACCATATGATTTGTCTGATTCAAAATGGCCAGCACCAGTCCATTTCAGCTCACTAATGCCTAGGATATCAATGTTTATGCATTCCATTTCATTTTTTGATGACTTCAAATTTTCCTAGAGTCATACTTCATACATTCCATGTTGCAATTACTAATGGATGTTTGCGATTTTTCTTCTCATTTTGAGTCACGCTACCTCAGAAAATGAAGGTCTTGAAAGCTTTACTTCATCCATGTCATTAAGGTTGACTCTACTTTGAGGAGGCAGCTTTTCCCCAATCCTATTTTGAGTGACTTCTAACCTGAGGGTTTCATCCTCCAGCACTATACCAGCCAATATCCCGCTGCTATTCATAAGGTTTTCACTGGCCAATTTTTTAAGAAGTAGACTTCCAGGTCCTTCTTCCTAGTCTATCTTAGTCTAGAAGCTCCGCTGAAACCAGTCCACCATGGGTGAGCCTGCTGATATTTGAAATACTGGTGTCATAGCTTCCAGCATCATAGCAACACACAGCCACTACAGTATAACAAACTGACAGAAACATAAATCCTGGGAAAATGAAGAACTGGGAACAGAAGGAACAAGAAGAAGAGCAATAAGAGAGAAGAGGGGGCAAGTTAAGAAGGTGGGAGCATTCCTGTGGCCTCTCTGGGGAGGCCGAAGCAGTGAGATTCACCCCTATGAAGTACCAGGAAGCAAAGGAGCTACCCTAGGAGCACAATGCTCCATCTCTGCCTGCTACCTCACCCTTTCACCTGCTTGGAACATCTTGTGCACACTGACCGAAGCTTAGGATTTCATTGGGCTCATATGTGTACTCAGTTCCACAGGCCTTTGGGGAGGTAGTATCTGGAGCTTCTCCTTTAGGGCTTCTCCATAATTGTGTACCATCAGGTACACATGGGGACAAACATGTGCACAAGGAATATATCTCTGCTAGAATATAATCAATTGCTGGCAGGGATTTTTGTTAGTTTTGTTCATTACTATACAAACCCTTTGCCGCTGAGTCCATTTTGACTCACAGTGACCCTATAGTACAGAGTAGAACTGCCTCCTAGGGTTTCCAAGGAGTGGCTAGTGGATTTGAACTGTCGACCTTTGGTTAACAGCCAAGCTCTTAACCACTGAGCCACCAGGGCTCCTCATTACTATATAACAGGTCCTTATTTTACAGATAAGAACACTGAGTTATAAGAATATTAAGTATATTGTCCAAGATTACACAAATTTGACTTCAGATACATCTAATTTTGAAATAGTGTAATATCCATTATACCACCCACCCTGCTCTCTCTCTACAAAGAAAGAGAGAAAAGTAATAGAACCTAACACTTTACATTGACTATATATTTTATCCTCACAATAACTTTATGAAGTAGATATTATTACTATTCCCATTTTACAGATGAGAATCTGAGACTTTTAAATAAAATTCCCCAGGACATATAGTGGTTAAGTGGTCCAACAAGGATCAAGTCCCCATACTGCAACTCCAGAACTAGAGTGCATAACCTCCAAGCTATACAGTCCCTGTCCTCAATAAACTTACTAGTAGTAGACACAGAAAAGCAACAGCTGCAGTAACAGAGGTTTAAGTTAAAAATACATAGAGGGAGAGATACATACAAGGTAAAAGTACTATCACTTTTTTATCTGGAACCTTAAGCTATGTCTCATTTGTTTTGGAGATAATTAACTTTCAGGTTCCTGTCCAAGCGTCTGGGCAGTTTCACCAGAGGCTGTCACGCTACTGCAGCAACACCAACAGTCACAGTTCCTGGCTATGCATTTAATGAAACATAAATTGCCACAGTCTAGCTACTTGTCAGGGAATATTACCTCAAATTCACAACATTCAGAACTCTGCTGAGAGGAGCATTCTCTATGGAAGACTCCCTGAAGGGTCAGCAGTGTATCAGTTCCCCTAATTATGCTCAGTAAGATCTATCCCCTGAATAAGCCAGACTGACAGGAATGTACCTGTCCCACTTTGTAGCGCCCTCTCCTGATCAATTGTTTTCACTAAATTTGATCTTAAGTGATATTCTTGGTGTTTAGTGAAAGAGATTATAAGAAACTATCTTTAGAAATTCTAGAAAACTATGTATATTGTTAAGGTGCTATCCAGAATGCTATTCACCATGGTACTCAGTGTCTTCTCTTGGAAAGAAAAACGGAAAGCAATTCCTGGTCTTATTTCTACTAAGAGACTTGATTTGTTTACCTATGGACACTGAGACTCACAGCTGATCACATTTCCCTCTTTGAATTGGCTGTAAGGAAGCTCACATTTGAATCTGTGGCCCACACATGAAATACGTTTGCTCATTTTACTCCGAACTCTATCTTACTTCCTTACCCTTCCTTTCCTTGTTCTTCCTTAAATTATTTTATCTTGCTAAACTATATGTATTGTATTATCTCCTAAATTAATTTTAAATAAGATAGGGTGTAAATAAATATTCAAATTATCTTATCCTCATTTTTTATTCTTTAAAACATTGTAAAAAATGCCATGATTGGAACTGTAACCAGTTTCTGTCAATTCCAACTCATAGTGACCCCACGTGTTTTAGAGTAGAATAATGCTCCATAGGGTTTTCAATGGCTGTGATTTTTTGGGAGTAGATTGCCAGGCCTTTCTTCTGAGGTGCCTCTGGGTGGATTCAAACCACCAACCTCTTAGTTAGTAGTGAAGCACTTAACCTTTTGTAGACCCAGAAACTCCTGATTGGAACTCTACTGAATCCAAAATTATGACTCAAATGAAATGAAAGTTTACTCCATCTGCACCAGAATTTTACCTAATTCTTTTCACTCTACATTGACCCAGAAAACTTCACTAAAAACTTGTAATAATTTATATCTCTGGTAAGAGAAGTGTCAAGGCACATTAAAATTCTTTTCAGCTTATGGCAATCATCTGACATTCTAATTGCTACCGAGGTAAATCAAACTTAAGCTATTAAGGACTAGTTTTCTGCTTATAACCTCTGAAACTAACAGACATGGAGCCTTTAAATTAAACTAGAAGTTTACACTGAAAATGTAATCTTCCTAGAAATACATAGGCCCCTACATGCTACAATGAAATCGCCCAAAGAGCAAACTAAAATTATCTGGAACATCATTTTCAAATATTACTTGTTACAGAACAAAAAATATATGATTATATTAAAAAGAATCCACATTCCCTCTAGAGTACATAGTATCCTGCTTCCATTCACCGTCAGTGAATTACAAATACTGGACTATTT
This sequence comes from Trichechus manatus latirostris, assembly GCF_000243295.1. Classification (NCBI taxonomy): domain Eukaryota; kingdom Metazoa; phylum Chordata; class Mammalia; order Sirenia; family Trichechidae; genus Trichechus; species Trichechus manatus. The sequence continues at coordinate 4,578,262 of NW_004443953.1, forward strand.
TGTACAATTGAGAGTACGTCCCTCTGTTCTCACGCTTTGGAATCCCTGGGTGGTGCAAATAGTTAAAAGCACTCTACTACTAGCCAAAGATTGGCGATTTGAACCCACCCGGAGACATCTCGGAAGACAGGCCTGGCGATCTGCTTCCAAAAGGTCACAGCCTTAAAAACCCTATGGAGCAGTTCTACTCTACACATATGGAGTTGCCATGAGTGTGAACTGACTGGATAGCAACTAATAACATCAGCCTCATGCTTCTCTATAGATTATTCCACTGATGGAAGGATAACAGCATATTCCATCAAAAACAGATGTGTTTCACAAAGCAACTTTTGGCTCCTTTATTGTGGGGAAAAAAATCAAAATATGCCTGTATTTATTCTAAGAATAAAAATAAAAGGTTTTCCTTGTTCATTTGTTTTTGTTCCCGTTTCCGTTTTTGTTTTCAATGACTCCATGAACAACTAGGGGTTTACTCTCCCTAAGCCTTGGATCACTTCATAGTTAGACAAGCTGAGTCTAGTCATCCCAGGAAAAATTGTGCTTTCCTTTTGTGATATTTCCAATCTCAGAAAATTACCAATACTCCTGGAGGCTAAAAGGACTATACCCAGAGGAGCTAATTTTCATCTCTGCTTTGATCTCATGTGAAACCACAGCTGCCTTTATCTATCTGGCTTATAGGTTAATTTACCACAGGGTGTTTCTGTCTGGTTCTCTTTGGTTTTGTTTACCTGATAAAAACTGTTTGGAAATATCATGACTTACCTGCGTCATGTTCCAATTATATTGTTCAGTGTGGTTTTAGATCCGGCCACTTCTGTCTCTCTCTCCTGTCTTTCTGAAATTAGGTTTTTGCTGCTGCAACAAATGCATTATCCCTTAGGGAAACTAAGAATAAAAATCTTGATTGTGTGTCACCTTAAACATAAGTGTGTCAGGTAGCTTTATTTTACCCGCAGTTTAAAATCACTGTTTTCTGTTCTTACATGTCTTTGAAGGGAGGTGGGGAGAAAATCAATCCATATAAAGTCATTTACTACTCATCCTTTCAATTATTTATTGCATATCTACTAACAAGGAATGAAAATATCCCCAGTCAGTAAGAATTAGTATATAACGGAGGCATTAAAAAATAAAATGTATATGTCCCACTGATGATAAATAAATAAATTGATGTGCATAACAGTTAAGTCATTTTGAAGGAAAAGAAATCCTGCCTTGCTGGGATGGGTTAAAATCTTAGATGTTCCTAGTTTTCATCTAATTTCTAGATCCCTTGTGAGCCCCTTACTTGATAACCTGCATGGGAAAAGTCTCCCTCTGGCTGTTCCCCAGGTGTGGTTTCTTGCAAAGAGCACAAAGGCAAAATTTCCAGTTATTATAAGTAAAAGAAAGAACAATCTGCTTTTTTTTTTAAGAAGAATAAATCTTAAATTTGAAAATGCTAAATGGTAAATAAACAGTATGACTCCATTTTTGCAAAATAAATAAGTAAGCAAAACTAAGTACAATAGTTATGTTTCTATGAGCATAGAAGAAAATATGTAAATACATATAGCCAATGGTTGACATTGGCTACCTCAGGAAGATGTAATTAGAAGGTGAAAAGTAGAGAGTAAAGTTCTCTTTACATAGTTCTATCTTGCTTTGACTTTCGAAAATGAACCTATATTATCTTATTAAACAAAACAAAAAAATGTAAGGGAAGAAAAGACCAATAATATCCTAACAAAACAAAAAAATGTAAGGGAAGAAAAGACAAATAATATCCAGGGAAAACCCATGCATCATATATGAGAATTTTTTGTTCAGTTCAATAAGTATATGTTGAGTGCTAGGACTGGGCATATATCTTTGATATAGCGCATCTGACTACAATAGAAAACCCAACTCAAACTGCCTTAAATAAGGACATTCATTGGTACATACAACTTGAGGTCCAGCAATGATGTGGTTTTAGGAGTAACATAATCCGTGGGCTCCCGCTCCATTTCACTGAGATTCTCCTCGTTTTCCTCGCCTCTGTGCATTGGCTTCATCCTCACTCAATAGGAAGGAGACACTGAGTTCTGGAACTCATCACCATGCATCACAATGCCCTGCAGAAGAGAGAGTTGCCTTTTGGCAGCTCAGATGTAGCCAAGGGGCAAGAGGCAGATTATTGGTGCCTGCTACCACAACTATTGTTTCATCTTATCATTGGGCAGAGGACAAAATGGAAGACATTTAGTTAAGCACCAAGTGCATAAGTGATGTCTGAGACTGAAGCAAAGCCAACTGCTAAAGGATTGAAATTCTCATGCCCAGATTCACAATTCAAAGCCTATGTCTTGACATGATGTCTGACTTTTGGTTACTAGTTCATGAAACTCAGGAAATGGAAATGGAGATGGTGGCTGAACAGCCTCATAAATTGTTAAGGAAGTTGCCTTTTTTTGTGCTCTAAATCAATCCACCAGGACCCTGAAATTTTACTAACCCCAAGCAGACTGCTTCAAGGTAAAACTCCTGGAAGGCTCAGCTTCCCCAGTACACATCTGAGATGTAGCCAGGGAAGGCAGTGGAAGAGAATGAACCACCTAGAAAACAAAATAAGGATTAGTGAAACTGTTTATTAAACATTCTGATTCAATAGGTCTTGATTGGGGCCCAAGCCTCTGTACTTTTAATAAGCTAAATGGACTTATTCCACACATGAAAAAATGTATGGAATCCAGTGCTTTAGAGATAAAAGAACTTGAGATATAAACAACTTAGCACATTGGCCTCTGTTGAAGGATTGACCCATCTGATCACATGGTCTCTTCTAACCAACTCCAGTTCCTGAGGCCTGGGAAGCCTTGACAGGAGAGCTGCTGATTAAGGCCTATGTGATCCATAGAAATCTGGGGAAAATCTTGAACAAGGTGAAATGTCTTCCCAAGAAAGTGTGCTACCTTGATTCCAGAGAATAATTTGAATCATAATAAAAGAAATACTACAGGAAATTAGAGCCAAGCCTCAGATCCTGGGAACAAAGTAAACTCGTAATGGAAGAATTAAGTAATGAAGTCAGAAGGTAGGAGAATCTCATTCCTGAGTCATTACAGAGACTAAATCCATGAGAAACATGGCAATGTTTAAAATCCACTTTTATATGGCATTCCTGTGTGACTCATGGTTGACCTTCAGCAACAGTAGTTCCATGTGATCTTTCACCCAGGGAGGTCATAAACCCTCTCACATTATTCATCCATCAGAGGTAATCAGTGGTATTTACTCCGACTTGGACTCAGTTCAGTAGCTGAGCTTACACACCAAGACCCAGAAGACAATGTTTTCACCAAGACCCAGAAGACAATGTTTTCTACAACTACCATTTTTTGGGTCTGTGCACAGGCCATCTAAATTCCGTGAGCACCCAGTGTCCATTAGCTTATTGGAATACATAAGAGAGGGAGGGCCATAGAAGAGGAGAATAAAGTAGAGGAAGTTAGAAAAGAAAAACCATTGGTTGCACTTATTAGAGCAGGGTGCAGCATTTACTATCATCAGGTAAAGGACACCTTGGATAGACAGAGGAATACTTACAGCAGTAGCTGATTTTCCTGGGATACGTTTGTAAATGAACCCACTAATTGCACTTTCATATGGCAGGAACATGCTTCCTCCACTCACCTGGCTTAACTCCAGCCCTCAGCTATCGAGGAGCTATAGCTGGCTGGCCAGCTGACCTTCTATACACAGACAACAGACTTGGTGACCTAAACCAAATATCATATAAGTCTTCCTGGCATCAGAAACTTAGGTTCTCAATGTCCCCAGATAAAATCTGTGCCAGCGACCAGAATTCCAAGATATAGCAACTCATTGACTGATGCCCCAGCAGAGGCATCAGGTGGTGGTGGAGGCATTTACTGCCAGGCAGGGATGACCTGACATGACCTGAAATACTTCCAGAAATCCTGCATTATGCTCTAGTAGGAGTCTGGCCAGTCATGAGCATAAGATTACTCATCTATTTTCTCTTCTCTCAGCCAGGAAATCAAGATTGTCACTCATTTTGTCTCACCCATGCATTTCATAGCCTGGGGTAAAGTTCATCAATGGCACAAGGAAGTCCAGGGGTTCGACTGTGTCCAGGAAAATCTATCTGGAAAGGGTATCAAGAGGAAAGGTGGGGCTGCACATGAAATAACTCTTCTTGGCCACTATCAAACAGTGAATGAAGTCCACAGTCTCAGGTGGAATACTGGCGAGAAGCGAAGAGGTCACTTCTGGCTCCACTTTGGCAGAAAACGTTATATGTTCACCAAAATCCATTTCCTCTTCATCTAGGACCACAGCTAGAGCACATTTATCAGCCTTTATTGCAAGCAGGTGTAGCCATGGGGCTGACTTCTGTCCAGTGGTATATGGATGGAAGTGATGAATGTCATTTCCAGACTTGGCCCATAAAAATATGAGGTGCCCAGGTGTGATACTTCTTTTATCCAGTCTACTGGCTGGATATTGGCATGTTGGAATCTACATGCTGAAGACTGTAGAGCTTCCATCGACCTGGACTCCCAAATGACTGCTTGAAGCCAACCAGGAACATCTGAATTAAACTACTATATGAAAAAGAACCCACACGTGTCTGTCAGTTTGTCGTACTGTGGAGGCTTGTATGTTGCTGTGACACTGGGAGCTATGCTACCGGTACTCAGATAGCAGCAGGGTCACCCATGGCAGACAGTTTCAGCTGAGCTTCCAGACAAAGACAGACTAAGAAGAAGGACCCGACAGTCTACTTCTGAAAAGAATTAGCCAGTGAAAACCTTATGAATAGCAGTGGAACACTGTCTGATATGCTGTCAGAAGAAGAACCCCCCAGCTTGGAAGATACTCAAAAGAGGACTGGGGAAGAGCTGCCTCCTCAAAGTAGAGTCGACCTTAATGACATGGATGGAGTAAAGCTTTCGGGACCTTCATTTGCTGATGTGGCAGGACTCAAAATGAGAAGAAACAGCTGCAAACACCCATTACTAATCGGAACGTGGAATGTATGAAGTATGAATCTAGGAAAATTGGAAATCGTCAAAAACAAAATGGAACGCATAAACATTGATATCCTAGGCATTAGTGAGCTGAAATGGACTGGTATTGGCCATTCTGAATCAGACAACCATATGGTCTACTATGCCGGGAATGACAATTTGAAGAGGAACGGCATTGCATTCATCCTCAAAAAGAACATTTCAAGATCTATCCTGAAGTACAACGCTGTCAGTGATAGGATAATATCCATATGCCTACAAGGAAGATCAATTAGTACAACTATTATTCAAATTTACGCACCAACCACTAAGGAAAGATGAAGAAATTGAAGATTTTTACCAACTCCTTCAGTCTGAAATTGATCGAACATGCAATCAGGTTGCATTGACAATTACTGGTGATTGGAATGTGAAAGTTGGAAACAAGAAGAAGAATCGGTAGTTGGAAAATACGGCCTTGGTGATAGAAATGATGCCGGCGATTGCATGATAGAATTTTGCAAGACCAATGACTTCTTCATTGCAAATACCTTTTTTCACCAATATAAATGGTGACTATACACATGGACCTCGCCAGATGGAATACACAGGAGTCAAATCGACTACATCTGTGGAAAGAGACGATGGAAAAGCTAATAGCATCAGCCAGAACAAGGCCAGGGCCTGACTGCGGAACAGACCATCAATTGCTCATATGCAAGTTCAAGTTGAAACTGAAGAAAATTAGAACAAGTCCACGAGAGCCCAAGTATGACCTTGAGTATATCCCACCTGAATTTAGAGACCATCTAAAGAATAGATTTGACGCATTGAACAGTAATGACTGAAAATCAGACCAACTGTGGAATGACATCAAGGACATCATACATGAAGAAAGAAAGAGATCCTTAAAAAGACAGGAAAGAAAGAAAATACCAAAGTGGATGTCAGAAGAGACTCTGAAACTTGCTCTTGAACATAGAGTAGCTAAAGCAAAAGAAAGAAATGATGAAGTAAAAAAACTGAACAGATTTCAAGGGGCAGCTCAAGAAGACAAAGTAAATTATAACAATGACATGTGCAAAGAGCTGGAGATAGAAAACCAAAAGGAAAGAACACGCTTGGCATTCCTCAAGCTGAAAGAACTGAAGAAAAAATTCAAGCCTCAAGTTGCAATAGTGAAGGATTCTATGGGGAAAATATTAAACGATGCAGGAAGCAGCAAAAGAAGATGGAAGGAATACACAGTCATTATATCAAAAAGAATTGGTCGGCATTCAACCATTTCAAGAGGTAGCATATGATCAAGAACCAATGGTACTGAAGGAAGAAGTCCAAGCTGCACTGAAGGCATTGGTGAAAAACAAGGCTCCAGAAATTGATGGAATATCAGTTGAGATGTTTCAACAAACGGATGCAGCACTGGAAGTGCTCACTCATCTATGCCAAGAAATTTGGAAGACAGCTACCTGGCCAATCGACTGGAAGAGATCCATATTTATGCCTATCCCAAAGAAAGGGGATCCAAACGAATGTGGAAATTAATGAACAATATCACACGCAAGTAAAATTTTTTTCAAGATCATTCAAAAGTGGCTTTAGCAGTATGTCAACAGGGAACTGCTAGAAATTCACGGCGGATTCAGAAGAGGATGTGGCACCAGTGATATCATTGCTGATGTCAGATGTATCCTGGCTGAAAGCAGAGAATACCAGAAATATGCTTACGTGTGTATTGTTGACTATGTAAAGGCATTCAATTGTGTGGACCATAACAAATTATGGATAACATTTCGAAGAGTGGGAATTCCAGAACACTTAATAGTGCTCATGAGGAACCTGTACACAGATCAAGACGCAGTTGTTCGGACAGAACAAGGGGATACTGCGTGGTTTAAAGTCAGGAAAGGTGTGCATCAGGGTTATATCCTTTCACCATACCTATTCAATCCGTACGCTGAGCAAATAATCCGACAAGCCAGACTATATGAAGAAGAAAGGGGCATGAGGATTGGAAGAAGACTTGTTAACTATCTGTGCTATGCAGATGACACAACCTTGCTTGCTGAAAGTGAAGAGAACTTGAAGCACTTACTGGTGAAGATCAAATACCACAGCCTTCAGTATAGATTACACCTCAACATAAAGACAACAAAAATCCTGACAACTGAACCAATAAGCAACATCATGATAAATGGAGAAAAGATTGAAGTAAAGGATTTCATTTTACTTGGATCCACAATCAACACCCATGGAAGCAGCAGTCAGGAAATCAAAAGACGCATTGCATTGGGCAAATCTGCTGCAAAAGATCTCTTTAAACTGTTGAAAAGCAAAGATGTCACCTTGAAGACTAAGGTGTGCCTTACCCAAGCCATGGTATTTTCAATTGCATCATATGCATGCGAAAGCTGGACAATGAATAAGGATGACCGAAGAAGAATTGACGCCTTTCAATTGTGGTGTTGGCAAAGAATATTGGATATACCATGGACTATGGACTGCCAAAAGAATGAACAAATCTGTCTTGGAAGAAGTACAACCATAATGCTCTTGGAAGGATGGTGAGATTACGTCTTACATACTTTGGACATGTTGTCAGGAGGTATCAGTCCCTGGAGAAGGACTTCATGCTTGGTAAAGTACAGGGTCATCGAAAAAGAGGAAGATCCTCAATGAGATGGATTGACACAGTGGCTGCAACAATGGGCTCAAGCATAACAACCATTATGGGCATGGCACAGGACCGGGCAGTGTTTTGTTCTGTGGTGCATAGGGTCTCTATGAGTTGGAACTGACTTGACAGCACCTAACAACAACAACAATGAAAACGAAATCCACTATTCTTGTGTTAAGCCCCTGATAGGAGGGGTTTGTTATCACTACTTTAAAGGAATACAGATTGATGTTCGTGTCAAATTTGCAGGACGAGGGTAATACCACTCTGAGTTGTGGGTGGACCAGGAAAGATGATTATTAGGGTGGGCTGAAGAAACATGGCTAGAGAGAGAATTTTAATTGCAGTGTAAGAAGAAGCAAACTAACTGCTAGAAAATTATCCTCAAGAGATAGGATCAAGGGAGGAACCATTTCCAAGAGAGTATACTGAGGTTCAAGCAAATTGAGTTGCACAGCATGAAAATCAGAGTACATAGTGTAGGACAAGGGCAGAGAAGATGTGAGGGCAGTAAAGGACAACATTCCTCAGGAGGCCTGAATGCGTAAAGGAACTGTGCAAATCCAGAGAGCTTCAGCCCCAGTCTTTGATACCAGCGGTCTTTGTTTGCTAGGACTACCATAACAAAATGGGGTGGCTTTTAAGACAGAAATTTATTGTCTTTCAGTTCTGGAGGCTAAAAGCCTGAATTCAGGGTATCAGTAGTGCCATGCTCTCTCTGTCCACTCTAAGAGAAGATACTTCCTTGTCCCTTTTGACTTCTGGTAGTCCCCGGCGTTTCTCTGTGTTCCTGGGCTTTTAGATGCATCTGCACATGGTGTCTTCCCCTTGTGTGTATCGTTTCCATGTTTGTTCTCCCTTTTTGACACCACTCACAAGGGATTAGAACCCACCCTACTCCTGCATGACCTTGTTAACTGATAACATCTCCAAAGAAACATCTTATACCCTAACAAGGTCACATTCATAGGTAAAGGGTTAGCGCAAGCCAAGCTTGTTATCGTCAAGTCAATTCCAACTCATAGCGACCCTACAGGACAGAGTAGAACTGCCCCAGATTTTCCATAAAGCAGCTGGTGGATTTGAACTGCCGACCTTTGGGTTAGCAGCCGAACTCTTAACCACTGCTCTTAACTAGGGCTCCAGGTACAGGGTTAGGACTTCAATGTATCTTTTGGGGGGACATAATTCAACCCGTAACACCAGCTCTTACCCCATTAGCTTGATGAGTCCTTTACCCACTGGCCTCATTCCTGCAAATGCCCTTCTTCCAGGTGGGTCATTTCCCAACTGCTTTTCTCTAACCTTGTTCTGTACCCACCACACACGTTCATTTTCCACTTCCAAATCCTCACCATATCCTATGCCTTAGATTTGAACTTTCCTCATAAACTGGTGATTGCTGAGTATGTTGCTTTGGGTAATTTCCCCTATTCCAGAAGGGGAAGAAAAGGCTGTTTTATTTCCAGTGTTATTCCTAACACTTCTAACTCCCATAATAACACTGATCATCAGCTCTTTCTGAAATTAAAAGCACCCAGATAAGCTCCCAGTGTTCAAAATAAAAGGTAAATTCCCATAAGGTCCTGCCTCTGAGACATCAGACTTCATGACAAGAGAGCCACCAGCCTCTAGGTCCTCTGTGATCTCTTGATCACCATTTCTGAGAAAGGAACTATCTGGTGTTTGCTTAAAGGCTGGAGTAGGGATTTCGCCATCCTGAGTCTCTCCCCACTACCAAAATCTTTCCTGCATTTCTAATAGTCGTAATGTCTGAACCTCTTCCCAGGAAGAACTCCAGCACAAAGAATCTGGCTTCCAGGAATTGTGTGTCTGCCTGGCCTGCCTGGATTTCTTGCCCTATATTCAGACTTTCTTTAAGGATACAAAGACCAATGGTGCTTAATAAGGATACTTGGTGTATTTTCTATGCCACTTGCTTGTAAATGAAAAATGCATGGCTTTGGGCCATAATGTGGCTATTCATGTTTTCTTGTGAGGTAACATCAGTTCAAATTACCAGCGCAGATATACTTTTAGCAATGCTGAACAGTATATACTAAGATGAAAATGTTATGACTAATATAGACAGATCACCAAAGCTTAGGACCAGGAGACCATGGAAGAGTTGAGGAAAAGGTGACAGCAAGACCAGAGGCAACAGAATGAATCACGAGGTCTAAGCTGTGTTGAGTGCAAAAATCAGATTCCTTTCATGAATAAGGAGAAAGGAAGGAAACAAGAAAGTGTAGGGAACAGGTTGGATAGACAATACTAACATGTCAAAAAAGCCTGAGTTTTTGCATCCACAGACATAAATTTGAAATTTTGTATTTCCATTTTATGAGTCCTGTGGCCTTTTAAAATGCAACTAAGCACTTGACACCTTAAAGGATTTGTAAAACAGGATAATATCATTCTCCCAGAATTATTAAAAGAATTAAAGATTATAGATTTATATAGATACAGTGCTTGGCACCTAGTATGCATCAAGTAAATGATGGCTGTCATTAACGTGATCACTTTGTGGTTAACTCTTTCCATGGGTTATAAAGAGCAATAACCGTCTTTGGCAACAGCTGATGATTGAATTCATTATTTATAAGACCTACTTTGCTTCAGCCAACATAAATCTTCACTGAGTATTTGAATCTTTTAGTATTTATTCATGCATTGAGCAAAGTAAACACCTTTTATATGTAAAACTCAGAGCTATTTGCCAAAAACACAACTCTGCCCCATGCACACACCATGATGTTCCCTGTTGTATGTGACCACCCATTTTTTATTTTAAACTGCCAGTATTTAAAACTTTTTTTACTAAATATATGTTTTACTCACTTCTGTACAATACTAGACTGATTTAGCCACCTTTTTTGTTATTCTAATTTTTTTAAAAAAAAATTGAATCAACCATTTGTTCTGGCACCATGTTAATATACCTTTTGCTATATTTATACATGTCACATCTTGGATTGACTTTTTATTCCAAGTTTCTTCCTGGCAAAGAAAATGAGCACAGTGTGCATACTTAATAAATGTTACATAATAATAACTACTAAATGTTCTTTTAAAATCTCAAGCAGCTTTTATCTTTAGCTTCTACTTTGAGATAATTACATACTTCCCCAAAGCTATTTATAGCTCCCATCAGGAAGAAGAGCTGAAAAAACGTGTTCACAGGCCTGCCGAAACTATGGTGAAAGATCTGTTGCAAGTGTTCAAAATGGCATTTGACATATGGATGTCTAATCTCATTTATAGATCCAATCAAAACCTCCTGGATGGAAGTGGTTACTGAATAAGTCTTGTCTACATCACCACATTTCATTCACTTATCGACAAACTGAGACTATACAAATCAGTTACAGAAACACTCCTTTTACGTGCTGGTGTTATCTGCACTCTTCAGCTGCATCAGGAGTCATGTACTCCCTCTATCTTTTGGGATATTTAGTCAAGACCAGAAGATATAATCACAGATTAGCCTTACAAATAAGTGGAACACAGGACCTCCTCCATGGCATGATTTGAAGATCACAGGGGCAAAAAATTATGCTCCACCCTTAAGGTTGCCTCAAAGCAACTCTAAGAGTTTTAGCAAATAGACATTTAGCAACCCTTTCCACTCTACCCACACATTCCCCAAACTAGCCAAGATAAGACTTCAGAAAAATGCCACATTACTTCTCCCCTAAGTCAAGAAAATAAGTTTCTGGGTGGTGCCAATGGTTAACATCCTCCATTGCTAGCCAAAAGATTGGTGGTTCGACTCCAACCATAGGCACCTTGGAGGAAAGTCCTGGGAACGTACTTCTAAAAAATCAGTCATTGAAAACCCTATGAAGTGCAGTTGTACTCTGATACACAGGGGGTTGACATGAGTCAGAATAGACTCTATGGAAATTGGAGGTGGAAAGTCAAAAAAGCAGATTGTACAGGACCAAGATTCATTAACAATCTGCGATATGCGGAGGAACCAACCTTGCTTGCTGAAAGCGAAGAGGACTTAAAGTACTTGCTGATGAAGATCAAAGACTACAGCCTTCAGTCTGGTTTGCATCTCAACATAAAGAAAACAGAAATCCTCACAATTGGTCCAAAAGCATCAACGTGATAAGTGGAGAAAAGACTGAAGTTGTCAAGGATTTCATTTTACTTGGATCCACAATCAACGCCCAAGGAAGCAGCAGTCAGGAAATCAAAAGACATACTGCATTGGGCAAATAGGCTGCAAAAGACCTCCTCAAAGTGTTAAAAAGCAAAGATATCACTTTGAGGACTAAGGTGTGCCTGACCCAAGCCATGGTATTTTCAATTGCCTCATATGCATGTGAAAGCTGGACAATGAATAAGGAAGACCAGAGAAGAATTGATGGCTTTGAATATACCATGGTCTGTCAGAAGAACAAACAGATCTGTCTTGGAAGAAGTACATCCAGAATGCTCCTTAGAAGTGAGGATGCTGAGACTTAGATACTGAAGACCTGGCCCTGATCTCAGTTCTTGCTACTTAGAACCTATTGGTTTGAAAATACGTCCGTTATTATTTTTACCAGGATTCCAGAATCAAAAGGCCCATTTCCAGACTTTTTGGCACCATAGTAGGTGCTGGGGAAACAATAAACAAGTAGAATACCCTCAGGGAGCTTAATATCTAGTGCGAGAGACACATGTGTGAGTTCAAGGGGGAGATGGGTCTAGAGATCAAGATATGATAAGCCTCCCTCCTTGCTGTCATCATCTCCCTGTAAGACTTTATTTCTATATTTCCCTCAGTGTGCATCTTGTTTTACTTTACATTTGTTTTCATGAGAAGCCTTTTGCCCTCAAGAGACATCAAATAGAGCCAGTTGCTTGGCAACAGTAGCTTTCACACAGATTAACACAAGATGTTGTGATGTCTTGCAATCTAAGTTAATCATAGCTTTTGAGACTATGAATTCCTTTGGGGGAAGTCATACAAGAAAACTTCAACCTTCTTTCTGTCAGAGATTTGCCATTTGCAGTTACCTTTCTCATTAGAGGAGTCCAGGAAGGGCAGGTGAGAGTAGAAAGGACCTCCCTGGCTATTGACAGCTTCCCAAGGAGTACCCAACATCCCTGAAGGAAAAGTTCTTCCAGCACCAGTCCATAGGGGCAGGAGCAATAACAACACTTATGAGAGCAAGTGGGGTGGTTAGGACCAACCTAGGACCCCTGCAAGGTTTCAGTCCAGACTGAGGACAAATTGTTGGCACAAACACTGGAAAGCAGCGATTCCTGGCCTCATCACATTGACCTGCCCTTTCTCCATGAGCACAGCTTTTCTTTTTCTTTAAGACGTTAAGCTTGAGTGATGAAGTCATAAGAATTGCTATTTTCTTTAAAATGTAAAAATTCTGTTATATTTTTTCTACTATTAAAATGCACCTATTAAATTCAGATACTTTCCAGGTCCATCTATCTATCCTGTTCCTTTAATTACTGTTTTTTCCAGACCTTGCAACCTCCCTATCCTAGCTCTTCTCTCTCTGATAGTAAAATCTCACTGACTCAAGGTAACGTGGAAAGAGCTCCAAAGTTGGAAGCTGGCGAGTCGGGTTTGAATACTAGTTCTGCCTCTTAATTGCTGTGAGAATTTGATCAAATCATATCATTGCTCCAAAATTGTTTCCTTGTTTGTTTATTAGCAGATAGTGCATTGGAAACCCTCTAACTGCACTACTGTCTCAGAAAATGTGCTCAATACGATAAATTACACAATTAAAAAATATTGTTTCATTGTTTTAAAAAATACACAACAAATTACAGGAACAGTTTTTTAGTACAGTTTTGGTTTTGAGGTTTTGTTTGCTTGTTTTGGTTTTTTGTTTGTTTCTTTTCTTTTTGGTACAAATGCTTCTACTATATAAGCACTTTTAATTAACTATAACAATTGCAAGCCAATGGGTGTCCTAAAACACTGCCATATACTGTGAGACTGGAAAAAGTCTAGCAATACAATCGGAATCTCAAAACTGAATTGAGGACCCCAGAACCACTGATTCCCACCTTAGCACTACAGACTCACCTGATCTGTTACCTTTGACGGCTAAATACTCTCCTACATTATTCATATAATGAATTTGTTTAATCAACCTTATTTGGAAAGATTAGCCATATGTCACCCTAACCAAACAAAACCTGTTGCCATTGAGTTGATTCCAACTCATATATCACCCAGTCCCTGCTAATCACAAATTCCAAATGGAGAAGTTATCATATTTATACATAATACAGATAGATATTTATTGACACTCAGAGAAGTCCCACTCGGTCAGTTTAGATATGAAGATGCCAACCTCATTCTGACTCCCAAATGCCTATTTCTTCTCAACTTCTAAATGCTAGTCATTTCCTCTGCTCCAGGTATTGTTGGAAAACAAATGTGTATTAACAATATTTTTTTTTTAAATTTTATTGTGCTTCATATCTCATAACATAGATGAAACTGGAAGACATTATGCTGAGTGAAATAATTCAATCACAAAAGGACAAATATTGTATGAGTCCTCTATTGTAAGAACCCATGAAAAAGTTCACACACAGAAAGTAACAACCTTTGTTGGTTACCAGGGATGGGAGGGGTGGGGGGGAAATACTAAGTAGGCAATAGGTAAGTTGTATCTTAGGTGAAGGGTGAGACAGTACACAATACAGGGGAAAC
>NW_004443953.1:4599344-4614387 GCF_000243295.1 Trichechus manatus latirostris
ATAATCTGAGCTTAGTCTTAGTGTTTCTCCTGTGTATGTGACTTCTTGTTTTTCATGAGCTGCTGTCTGGATTCTTTGTTTGTCTTTGGTTTTGGCTAGTGTGATTATGATACGCCTTGGTGATTTTCTTTTGGGGTCTCTCCTATATGGGGTTCGTTGATCTTCTTACGTGGCAAGCTTTTCATCTGTCATGATATTAGGGAAGTTTTCTGTCAGCAATTCTTCAACGATCCTCTCTGTGTTTTCTGTTTTCTCTCCCTGTTCTGGAACTCCGATCACTCGCAAATTTTTGCTTTGGATTGTATCCCACATAACTCTCAGGGTCTCTTTATTTTTCTTTGTTCTTTTTTCTGAGTTTTCCTCAGAGTTGTATCCAAGTGTTTGTCTTCAATTCCACTGATCCTGTCTTCCACTGTTTCAAATCTGCTTCTCAGCCCTTCTATGACACCGTCCATTTCTGAAATCTTGTTGTTTATCTTTTGGATTTCTAATTGTCGTTTTTGTATAACTTCTAGTTGCAAATTTATTTTGGCATTTTGTTCCTGCATTATTTTCCTGAATTCTTCCAATTTTTTTCTGTATTTTTCATGAATTTGTCTGCCTTTTCCATGAATTTGTCTATTTTTTCCTTTTTGTCTGCTTTTTGCATCAACTCTTGGATAATTCTGAGTATTAGAGATTTGAATTCCCTATCAGGTAGTCCTGGTGCCTTTTCTTCCACTGGAAAGTAATCTGGTGTTTTATTTTGACACCTACTGAAACCATCCTGTCCTGTTTCTGTAAATGTTTTGATATTATCTGCTGTCTTCGGGGCATTCAGTAGTTATTTTTCTCATTTATTGATTGTATATTTGTTTGTTTCATCCTTTTTTTTTTAAATTTGGCTATGTCTGAGCAGGTGGGCTGTTTGTTCTTTGCTTATCTGTGGGCACGATATTTTTCGCCTCCTCCAGTTTGCAGGATCAGTCTCTCAGATATGGTGCAGTAGGGCAGATCTAGCTGAAGAGGAGTTACTGGGACGGGTTGTTTGTGGCATTTACTACAGCCAGCAGTGCAGGTCGTAATCAGTGTAGGTCAGGTTCCTTTAGGCTGTTCCTGTCCTGCTTGGTGGTGTGATGTTAAGCGCACAGTGCAGGTAGGCAGGATAGAGGGGGGAGACTGTTATGTGTGGAGCTAAGATGGATATGGGAGAGAGGAGAGAGGAACAGGAGCCAAAAACATACAAACATACAAAAAAGAGTGCTAGAAGAGTTTGTCGTTGGAGTGGAGAAACGAGAGACTATGCAATGGAAAAAAACAAAAAGGGGAAGAAGAAGAAAAAGAAAAGAATGAATAAATAAAAATCAGAAAGGAAAAAGAACAGCAAAGCTCCCATGGATCCCATTGGTGCAGCTACGAGGTCTGGGGAAGTTGTTCTCTGGTGTTGCAGTACAGCCTGGCTAGAAGGCATAGAGATATTCAGCACCAGGTATTCAGGGAACAGGAAGAGAAGGAAGGTATAGAGAGACGAGAAACTGAGTAATGAAGAAAGACAAAAAGGGAAAAAGTGGGAAAAGAAAACAAATTTTTAAAAAAGAACAAGAAAAGCCCCCCAAAAAACAGGAAAAAAAAAACAAGAAAAAAGAAATGCCCTCAGGGATCCCTCCGCACTTCTGCACAAGCCAAGGGGGTAGGTCCCAAGCCACGCAGCACCGCCCAGCCACAACAGGCTCCCAACTCGAGAAAAAGAAAAGAAAACAAACAATTCAAAACAAACAAACAAAAGCCCTGGGATCCCACCAGCGTGGCAGCCCAGACCAGCTAGTAGTTCCACACTCAAATGGAGCTCCGGAGCCCCCCAGGAAGAAGCAAAGTTGGCACACAGAGCCAGGTATTTGAGCAAAAGGAGGGGGAGGTGGTGAGAGATAAGGAAGAAATCCAAAGAAGCGGGAAAAAAGAAACACCAGCAGCCAACAAATGGCACTCAGGGAGCTGGCCAGTGCAGGCGGGTGGAATCCAAGCAGCTGGTGCTTCCCAGACAAGAGACTGTGGCCGCAGGAAGCAGAGGAAGCCAAGTGGGGGCGAAGAAGTGTGGGGGGTGGAAAAGCGTATATCACAAATTACCAGTTGGTTTGTCTCCTGCTGCTCCGTGAAGCTGTTTTCTCGTACCCCCATTTGCTGGTCTCCGATAGGAGGCAAGATGGTGGATCCACGCTGCGTTAGCTGATCAGGGACCTCTGCATGAATCTCTCCTTGCTCTCCATTCTCTGTCAGTTTTCTCACTCCATTTGGTGCTTGACTGAGTTCTTTATCTCTTCATTTGATGTTTTAGGGTTTCAGGATTGCTGTTGTGTCTGTTTGGCTTAGTTTTTTGGATCTTTGCTGTGGAGGGACAGCGTGGTGCTTCTGCCTAGAGTGCCATTTTGCCAGAAGTCCTGTATTAACAATATTTGTTGATTGCCTACTATGAACCAGCAGTGAGCTCTACACTGGGGATGCAGCAATGAGTGAAAAACAAGAATGACTCTGCCTCAAGTTACTCAGACTGGTGGAAGAAATCACTGCTTCTCAGGGTCAGCTCTTTCAGAGGCATTTCCTCCCCCAAACTGCTGGAGTGGCTATAACAGTTCTTTATTCTATGAGCTTCTCCTGGCCAAAAACATTAGTCAGGTGCTCCCAGCATTAGTAGGGGACAGGATGGAGGGCTGGTCAGGGAAGCCTCACGTTGCCTATATTGCCTCCTCCCAACATTTAGGTCCCACCTGGTCTCGCCATCTCTGACAAACTTCATCAGCTCCACCTTCTCTCTCTCCAGTCTTGGCTAATATAGGTAACCCTTAGTACTTCACACAGAGCCCGGGCAGTGCAGTGGTTAAGAGCTCAGCTGCTAACCAAAAGGTTGGCAGTTCGAATCCACCAGCTGCTCCTTGAAAATGGTATGGAGCAGTTCTACTCTGTCCTATAGGGTTGCTATGAGTTGGAATTTACTCGACGGCAATGGACTACTTCACACAAATCGGTACATAGTTGAACTCCAATTGCGTACCAGTGTAAAGGCCTTTCCAAAGGGTTTCTGGGATCCATCCATTAAAGATAGTGTCTGAGTATCTGAATATCTCCAAAACTTCTGCCACAGTCAGCAAGTTCCCCTTAAGGTTCTGGCATTAGAGCTGGTGTGCCCATGACTCCCACGGGTGCAGTAAGCCTAGTAATCTCATTTCTGACTGGCCAAGTATAACTAGAATGACTTAAAGTCCAAATCAACCTGAGTTTAGAGTTAATATCTGAAACTTTAATAGATTTTGCAGCTATGATTATTTATTATCTAATAAGTGGAGAATAAATCATCAAGAATGATGCTTAGTAAGCTCTTTTTAATGGAGGCTCAGTTCTGTTATCATAGAATAATTGGGGTAATGTGGCCTAGAAAAATATGAACTTTTGTGTTAGGCCTAGAGTTGAATCCAAGCTATGCCTGGGAAAATTACATAACCTCTCAGTTTCCACAGCTGGAAAACAAGAAAATACTTTGGATTATTATACATAAAGTGTATTTTGACCACAATAATTGGTCAAAAGTAGTACCCATTATTATTAGCATATTCTTAGGCTTAGGGTTAATACTGTTATACCTAAATTTTCAAATTCCTTAAAAGAAAAGCAACTTTGACAAGTATCTCAGATAATGAAAGCTTGTATAGAAGTTGGTTTACATAATTGCTTATCAATTATTATTCCCTTTAAAAAATTTCAAAATACAGTGAAACCCAGAGATAAATAATGTGCCCTGTGTTTATGTGAATTTGAATGTAATGAAGTTAGAATATGTATTCCATCCTCTGCAACAAGCTTAACTTGGTTATTTTATTGACCTCCCAATAATGCAACACTGACATTTATATGATTAAATTTTGGATTACTACCAACAGCATTATAGGATTTTATTACCTTTTTAATTTGGAAATCGCTATTGTGATGGTGTTTTGATGAGTCAACTTGGCTAGGTTACAGTCACTGATCACTGATATAGGTGTTGCTGTGAAGGTGATTTGTAAATGTGATTTAAGTCCATAAGCAGTCTACATTAAGTAAGGGAAATTAATCTAATCCTAGATAATCTGGTATGCCCGAATCAGTTGAAAGGCCCTCAAACACAGCTGAGGCTTCCCTGAGGAAGAAATTCTGTCATTGGACAACAGCCTTAGCCTGTGCCTGAGAGTTCCAGACTGTCCTTCCCAATGAATTTCAGACTTGCCAGCTCCCACAATCACATAAGCCAATTCTTTGCAATGAATCCCTTAATGTATACCTTCTACTGGTTCTGCTTCTGATTAAACCCTGATACAGTCATGTATTTTTTTGCTTTTCCATTAAATCTAACTATTGCTGTGGTTGTTAGGTGCCGTCGAGACAGTTGTGACTCACAGCAACCCTACGTACAACAGAATGAAACACTGCCCAGTCCTGTGCCATCCTCACAATTGTTGTTATGCTTGAGCCCACTGCTGCAGCCACTGTGTCAATACATCTCATTGAGGGTCTTCCTCTTTTTCAATGACCCTCTATTGGATGTAGGATGTCCTCCTCCAGGGATTGGTCCCTCTTGATAACATGTCCGAAGTACATGAGACAAAGTCTCACTATTCTTGCTTCCAAGGAGCATTCTTGCTGTACTTCTTCCAAGACAGACTTGTTCACTCTTCTGGTAGTCCATGGTATATTCCGTATTCTTTGCCAACACGTAATTCAAAGGCATCAATTCTTCTTCAGTCTTCCTTATTCATTGTCCAGCTTTCAAATGCATATGAAGCAATTGAAAATACCATGGCTTGGGTCAGGCACACCTTAGACCTTAAAATGACATCTTTGCTTGATTTGTCCAATGCAGTATGTCGTTTGATTTCTTGACTGCTGCTTCCATGGACATTGATTGAGGATCCACATAAAATGAAATCATTGACATCTTCGATCTTTTCTCCATTTATCATGATGCTGCTTATTAGGACAGTAGTGAGGATTTTTGTTCTCTTTATGTTGAGGTGCAATCCATACTGAAGGCTTTGCTCTTCATCAGTAAGCGTTTTAAGTCCTCTTCACTTTCAGTATGCAAGGTTGTGCCATCTGCATATCGCAGGTTGTTAATGAGTCTTCCTCCAATCCTGATGCCCTATTCTTTTCATATAGTCCAGCCTCTTGAGTTATTTGCTCAGCATACAGATTGAATAAGTATGGTAAAAGGATACAACCCTGACACACACCTTTTCTGACTTTAAACCACGCAGTATCCCCTTGTTCTGTCTGAACACTGCCTCTTGGTCTATGTACAGGTTCCAAATGAGCACAATTAAGTGTTCTAGAATTCCCATTCTTTCCAATGTTATCCATAATTTGTTATGATCCACAGAGTCAAATGCCTTTGCATAGTCAATAAAACAGAGGTAAACATCTTTCTGGTATTCTCTGCTTTCAGCCAAGATCCGTTATCAGCAATGATATCCCTCATTCCACGTCCTCTTCTGAATCCTTCTTGAATTTCTGGCAGTTTCCTGTCCATGTACTGCTGCAACCATTTTTGAATGATTTTCAGCATAATTTTACTTGCATGTGATATTAATGATATTGTTCAATAATTTCCACACTCTGTTGGATCACCTTTATTTGGAATGGGCCCAAATATGGATCTCTTCCAGTTGGTTGGTCAAGTAACTTCCTCCAAATTTCTTGGCATAGATAAGTGAGCACCTCCAGTGCTACATCTGTTAGTTGAAACATCTCAGTTGGTATTCTGTCAATTTCTGGAGCCTTGTTTTTCGCCAGTGCCTTCACTGCAACTTGGACTTCTTCCTTCAGTTCCATTGGTTTATCATATGCTACCTCCTGAAATGTCTGAACATCAATTCTTTTTGGTACAGTGACTCTGTATTCCTTCCATCTTCTTTTGAAGCTTCCTGTGTTGTTCAATATTTTCCCGATAGAATCCCTCAGTATTGCAACTCAAGGCGTGAATTTTTTCTTCAGTTCTTTCAGAGTCTAACTGGCTATACCTTAACACTTAAGGTAGAAATTTTTCCACAAAGGTTCTCTTTATCGTGGATGAGTTAAGTGAGGTTCATTATTTTCATGTGAAAATGCATTTAATTCAACATGTTGCTCTGTTTTTCTTACCCTTCCATTTCAAAAGGAACTGTCAAATGCAGAGACAATGACAACTTTCCTTTTGTAACTTAAAAAAGAAATATATTTAGCTACTGCATACACATGAAGAGGAAGATAAAATCCTCATGTTTAGTTAGCATAAAACCAAAGCCCTTATATGTAAATACGTTTCCTAAGAATTTATAAGTAAATGGATTTTAGAAAGGCCTTAGATTTTAGAAATAAAAGTTCAGTATAAAATAACTTCATCACAATAAAAGCAGACTTGTTATAGCTTTGTCAAGTGAGAATCTAATTTTAAATGACTCAGCATTAAAATTTTCATTACTCTCCTAGGCAGAATTTCTTAAAACTTTCTTTTGCTGAGTTTCATTTATCCTGAACTACTCTGAGAACTTCTAAAACTAGAATGTAGTTAAGCACACACAGGCTTTCAGCACTGATCTAAAATAAGAATCCAAAGGAAGTAGGATCTGATGCTAAATTAACATTTTAATGTAACAGAAAGTATGATTCATGACAAACTTTCCTAAGGTAAGATGAAGTAGTCCTTTAAAAAAAGAAAACTCCACTTGAGAAATGAACATGTATTCATTTTCCTGTTGGGAGCAATTTTCCTGGTTGTGATAAGAATATGTACAAATAACCATACTTTTGAGATTTAATTTTACAACCCAAAATTCCAGGGGTTTGTCCCCCATACAGACCAGCTACTATTATAAAATAAATTAATTTTAATTACAAAGGACTAGTACCAATAGGTACTATATCTAAGAAATTTCTTACCATTTACCTATAATAACAAACATGTGCTTCAATATTTTTGTGTATTCTTATAAAAACTGAGTTTTTAATGAAGGCAGTTTAGCAGGACTGTGGTTGTGAAAATAAATTTGAATTTAGTAGTCCTTTAAACTTAAGCTAAAAATCCAAGCACGTGAAATTTCTTCTTTGATATATACTATATTTTCATGTAAACACAAAGATCAAGAAAAAATTAATTTAAATATCATTTTCAGCAACAGAAATACATAGACTAAAAAGGTTATTTTATTTTACTTCATGCTTCCATTGAACATGACTGGCATAAGCAGAGCAATACATTTAGATGAATCTTTAACATTCCCTTCACACTCTTTCCAGGAGTTACATACAATAAAGACATCTCTGTAGATGAAAAGAAAATATTAGAGTAATTAAGATTCCTAAAAGTCATGACTCAAATTTTAAGTCACTTTTCACTCTACTGTGAAACTGTATGGTTTATTAGAATTTGCCAGTTGAAAGAAGGTAAAGCTAACACTGGCAGGATTCAGCACAAACACACTAGGCAGCAATTAGGCACCAGGGTAAGTAGATTTTCCTCTCAAGGTGGATTGACCATGCTTTAGGAGATGATGGCTTCTAGCACAAAACAAACATTTTCAGATAAAACAGAGAATATCTTAACAGACGTATTTTCTACAGGGGTGTTTCCTGAAGCGTGCCAGAGGGACTACTTGAATCAGAATCAGGCAGAGTGCTTAATAAAATAAAAATGTGTATTCCTGGACCCAACCCCAGACTCTCTGAAGGCCCAGAACCTGTATGGTTAATAAGCTCCCCTGGGGATACTTACATATACTAGAGTTTGAAGATCACTTTTTCAGACTCGTTGGGATTTCTCCCGACTCTTTCTTTTGATCACAAATATTTCATTATCTCTTCCATGTTTCTTACTTATTGGCCAGGAAAAAAAAAAAAATTCCTAAATATGTCAGTCAGCGCTAATATTAAAAACCAAAGCAAACCCGTTGCCCTCAAGTCGATTCCGACTCACTGCAACCCTATAGGGCAGAGAACTGCCCTATAGGGCTTCCCAGAAGCAGCTGGTGGACTTGAACTGCTGACCTTTTGGTTAGCAGCCCAACACTTAACCTTTGCGCCACCAGGCCCCCGTAGTGGTATTAGTAGTGGCATTTTTCTTCCCTCAAGAAAATATGGAGGAATAGGCAACATATAACAATTCTGCACCTAAACTTGTCAGAGGTACACAATAGTACTTTTTTTTAAAGCTTTCAAAAATGTATACATAATAAAAATGTTCACAAGGATTTGTAAACTGTCATCTGATCAAGATTATCCAGTGTAATGAGAATTGCTGTTTGGTGTTTTTGCTAAATTCTCACAAAGGTCCCCCATGGTCTTCATTCACAAACACTGAGCATCTCAGCAGGCAGTCCAGAGCACTCACCAAAAGATGCTCTGCCTACTAAGCAGCACAAAAGTACCTAAAGATTGTTCCTAAAAAAAGAACAAAGCAAACAAAACTCAATTTCAACTCCAGTCACAAAAGGAGTCCAAGACCCGCTGCCAGTATGTAAGATGAATACAGATCATGCCAACTTTCCTGAGAGAAAGTCTAATTTCATACATATGTATTAGTATCTGCTTTAAATCCAGCTTACATTGATAATGGAAAGTGCGATACATTTCAATGTGCTGCTAGTGTTTACTACAGTGTTCAAGTTGTATAAGATCTCTATGGACAACAATTTTAACTGTGAATAATATAAATTAGAAATTAAAGAGGTAGGTGACCATCATCTGAAGATGATTCCAAAACAACATGCTGACTGATATGCTCAAGTCCCAAAAAAGTTCTTAACTAGACAATGAGTTCCAACACCGTTGCAACTGCCTTTAAGAGCAGCATTTCCCTTGTCTTTCACGATGTCATCAACCTTCCAAAGTCCTAACTCCTGACACCATGCCATGCACCCTTCAGACATTCAATTATGAAAAACAGCTAATGAAGTAAAATGTAAAAGAGTAATACTGAAGACCAAAGAGTGACGCTGAAGTCAGCTGGACTCTTCAAAGATCCATACTCTTATATGGAGGAAAGCAAACTAGAGTTGAACAGGACCTTGGGGATTTATCTAATTCAACTTGACTGATTTTACAACTAAACAAACAGAAGCTCATTTTTCCATTGGCTCACAAAGCACTAAAATTCAGAAAAGAAGCTATAAACCCAAAAGGTATTTTTCATGGTAAACTTGCCTACTTACTAGCCCATGATGTAGCCGTGAGGCTATACTTTCAGCCCTTATGTTCCTAGTCTGCAGTCCCATCCTGTTGGCTGTTTAATAAAGCATGCCAGTGGTTACACAGAGAAGCTGACCAGAAGACCTGAATGCACCTAGGGGGCAGACCACAAGTAAGAGAAAAATCATTTGAAATCTGCCCTGCCCTATTAAAGCTTGCTCTAGATTTGGACCATGGCTTAACTGCTCTTCTTTGTAGGAGACACACCTCTAAGCACATTCTCAAACTCCAGCTCTGCTATGGGTAAGCACTGGGACAATGCTGTTCTGCCCAGCACATTCAGAAAAAGCACAGCTGGACAATTAGAGACCGCTGAACCCACAAAGCCAAGACCTACAAATAGTATTTAACTTCTCAATAATTGTCAGTCACTTGTTTTACAAATCAAAAAGCCACCCTCTAACCTTATTTATTCAAGCCTTTTAAGTTCCACTTCAAAAGGGTGTTGCCACTATATTTTATTTTTCCTTTTCTATTTTTCAGACTTTCTGTAATGCTTTCATATTTCCTTGGGTAATTAAAAAAAAAATTAACCTATTTTTTTAAGAGCGATTTAGTCTAGAGAAATTAAGGGACACTCAGAGTTCCCTCTTGATTATTAAACATTTAAACCCCAATGAGGTGTCTGTGTGGTACAATGGAACAGCAGTCTCAGGAACCTGACAGATTTTTGGATCCCAGCTCCACCACTAACCTTGGGCAAGATTTTAACCAGAGACCTATTTTTTTCATCTGAAAAAAAGGAAAAAAAATAATACCTACCTCACACAATGCTGTGAGGATAAAAGGATGCACAGTGCCTGGCACATGGCTAGGTTAGGTATCCAATAAATAGTATCCTCTTCTCCCCACTACACCCAATGAGCATCCTCGAGTGAAAGGAATCCCAAAAGCCTGTGCCAGCTGCTCCCTTACTGCATTCCCCTTTTAGATTTGCAAGGGTGCTTTGTCTTCTCGATTTTGCCATATTGCTCTAAAGAGTGACTGTTGTGCTTAGAAAAATGCCTACATTTTTAAGTTCTCTCCTTTAAAACTGTACACGCAGACAAAATATTAAGAAAAAAGAACTATCTTCCTAACGCACGTGTTTCCCAAAGCACAAGTCATGTATAAAAATAATTCTCAAAAAATGACTGAATTATTTTGTACATTGCTTCTTAAAGTGCACCAAAGTAAATATTAATGATCTTTGAAATGTCACTAACCCCCTTTAGTTATTTGTTTAATAAAACTAAATATTCATCTCTTGAGATGTATGGGGGTTTTGGCTCCAATGTGATGGCAAAAAGCAGCAATGTCTTCCAGAAAAAAAGACTGATAAACTTAACTAAGCATACTTTAGCAGCATATTTAAAATACCTACAATTTAAAGCAATTGCAGGCTCAATAAAGCGTAATCCTGATTCCCACTACAAAAATAAAATCAAACAAAAAAAAAACCATCTGTCCACCCTAAATCAAGGATTTCTCTTGAACTCTGGAGGTAACATTGTGATCACTTTCTTCTTGTGTACCCTTGGTAACAGGAGTCTCTGGATGATGCAAACAGTCAGGCCCTGGACTACTAGCAGAAAGGCCGGCGGTTTGAACCCACCCAGAGGCACCTTGGAAGACAAGCCTGGAGATCTGCTTCTGAAAGGTCACAGCCATGAAAACCCTACAGAGGAGTTCTACTCTGAAACGCATGGAGTTGCCATGAGTTGGAATCACCAACTCAACAGCAACTAACAACAACCACCCTTGGTAACAGAATTAGAACTAATTAACATTCTTTTTCACGCTGCATACACACACACTCACAAATCCTATAAAAAAAAAAATAAGGTGTATGAGAAATTCATGTGAAATAAAATTCAAAGTCAGATAAATAACAACCATCACCCAAAATGTCCCACTGTTCCAATATTCACACCACTGTCCGGTGTTCCCCACACACGTAGACGGCACTGGGGCGTATTCGTCGTCGCGTGTGACCAGGAAGGCGAGGCAAAAACTTGAAGGACTTAGGCATCATGTCCAGGCAGGCATCATGGAATTTCTTAATCCTCCAGTAGTAAATCAGTGGGTTCAATGCAGACTTGAGGTAGCAGAGCCAGAGTAACCAGGTGCTTATCTCAAAAAAGTTGTGCTTATAGTAAAAGTGCTTATTAAACGTTGCCACAAGGCTATACGTGGTGAATGGAGCCCAACAGACAATGAACACAGCAAAGAGAATCAAAATGGTGGTAAAAGCACGTGTTTTAAAGCCCATATCAATGCTCATCTGGAAGGGTCTCTGTAAACTCATGAGACCCAGTTTGCTGGCCTGGCTGAGGCATATACCTTCAGGGTAGCTGTGGATCCTCAAAGCATTGTGCCGAAGGGTGTTGAATATGCCCATAAATGAATACAGTATCACCAGGAATGGTATGAAGAAAGAAATGAGAGAAATCAAAATCACATAAGCTTGGTATCCAGGATTGGTTGTGTAGCCAAACACACACTGGGGGGCTCGGGAAGGTATCTGGAGGTCAGGATTTCCTACAGCCAAAGGGAAAGCTACACAAAAGGAAGTCGCCCAAGAAACAGCAATCAGAACCTTAGCCCTATATGGGTTTAGTTTGTCCTGCCTCTGAACTATAATAAGGAACCTATCAATGCTAATGATGAGCAGGATGGCTACTCCCTCTATCACAAAGAGCCAAAAGAACATAGCAGATACCCTACAGAAGAATTTCCCAAAAATCCATCTGGTAGTGAGAATAGTTACCAGGGCAAAGGGCATGTTCAGCACTGCAAGTAACATGTCTGCAAAAGCTAGACTGGCAAGGAGGATGTTAATTGCAGATCGCATGGCAGCTTTTTGGTAAACCATGAGGCAAACCACCAAGTTCCCAAGAAAAGACACAAACAGAATAAATATCATTATAGCAGAAAAGAAGATCTGGAGAGGCAAGTTTAAGCTCTTGAAAACTGCTGGCGTTGAGGGCACAGCTGTGCTATTTACTGTCCAGGAGCCCACCCCAGTGGGAGCCATGGTTTCAAGACTGTATCTAAGCTGCGGACTGATGCTGGGATGCTGGAATGGTGGAGGAACCGTAAAATTCATGTAGTTATTTTCATAGACTATAAATGTCGTGTTGGATGCCCCAGTATAGGATGGAGTCAACACTGCCGAGAAGACCATGGTTTTGGTAGAATGGGTGGCGCAGGTAGAGAAGCAGATGTTCTTCATGCATTTCAACACAGAGCAGCAGTATCATGTTCCATTGATGGACTTCGAAACACACTTTGGAAAACAGACAGAGAGTTCCATCTTCCACAGGTGTCCTTTTGCCTGAAAACAAGCCCAAACACAAAAAGTAAATGAGAAATGAGTTTTGTAAATAACATGTGACCTCTTTTCATCATAGAGGATCAGTTTTGCTCTTTTTAACCCTTGAAAAATACTTGTCTCTAGCTCAGTCAATGTTAAAATATGGTTTTATTTGTGTGTGTGTGTTTTAATCAATTATGATGGAAATGCTGACATTCATATATAAACTGAAAGTGAAAAGAATCTCAAAATGCATTACCATCCCAAAGGTAAAAGTTATAAACTGATTGTTAATATTTTTTTTCAGTAATATCATGACCTTTTCACAGTCACTATTAATATAGATTTTATCTGGTTTTCCCAAGAGTATTATTTTTTTTCCTAAATAAACCTTTGATGCAGATTCATATTCCATTTTTAAATTAATGTAACACTAGTTGCAAAGAACCCTGAATTCACAGATTTCTATTTAACACATGATAATTACAACATCTGAATTCTAGTATTCTTATAAGTAAGTATTTTCAGTGAAGTTTGAAACAGTTTCCTGGCTTTCTTTTTTTGTAAGTTTTTTTCCTCCCAGAAATCCCACAAGCCACAGTACAGAAACCATTCAGAAGGAGAGGAAAAATTACAAGTAACATGTTGTTTCTATTTTGAAGACTTCTCTCCTTTCCTTTTTCTAAAGCCCTCTTTGCTTTACATATTTTCTCTTCTCACCCATTTCTATCCTTTCTTTTCTGATATATAAACTTCTACCTTCTCCATTTCTTCTCCCTAAAACCTACCTTATCTTGTGTTAACAACTTGATAAAAGATGTCAATCAAATAATAAAGATATAATAAAGATATGGATGCTAAAGGGGACTGCTAGAAAAATAATCAGTTGTGGGAAATCTATTTCAGAAAACTTACAAAGATATTTAGCTATCTTGCTCCAAAAAATTCTTTATCATCTTTCTCTTACCCTTACTCCATTGTCTTATCAATTTCTGTAACCCTAGAGTTTTCTGGAAGGGGCTTTCTTAATCTACTATCTTACTAACCCACTTTTGTGGTGTGGGTTCTTCCTCCTGAATGTTATTACTGGAGATGTAACCTCTTTAGTTAGAACTTACTGCATTCCCCTTTTATATTCGCAAGCATACTTTGTCTTCTCAATTTCTGGGCAGATTCCTTTAAAACCTTTTCTTTATCATTCATATAATGGTATATTAGCCACTTTTTATGCCTCTGGACCTCATAGGTAGTACGTTAATCCAGTTCTAATGCATTTAGCGTCAAGGTGGGTCCCTTTTGAAATGCTTCAAGCTGGAGTTGGAGCCTCACTGTTGTGTAGGTTGAGCATTCTATTAGGTGATCCTTCCTGGATGTGTTAGTTTTGTAAAGTTTTGCCTTTTTTCCTTTACTTCTGTAAGATAAGGCTTGCAAGCATAATTATGGCTTTCCTGTGTGATAACTAGGGAGCCCTGATGGGTTTCTTTTGGTTTTTCTGTGTCATATTTGGAAAACCAGAGGTTCCCCATGTAACCTAATGAAAAGTGCCCACAATAAATTACATTATCTAGTTTCCATTGGTATACTGTCACACCATAGATCGGTGGCACCAAAGTGCCACTGGTTTCATAGATGGATTGCATTACCAGATCATATTTCTCAAAATCCATATTACCAACTAAAAATGTAAACAATGCATGTAAGCATGATTCCAATACTGAAAATACATGCCAGCAAAATATTTTTTTAAAAATAAAAATTTGGTAACAAAAGGGTTAAAAGAACGTATCCTGCAAAACTCTCATTCAAATATGATGGTGAAATTGGGTCATTTCCAGATAAACAGAAACTAAGGGACTATGTAAAAACCAAACCAAACTTACAAGACTTACTAAAGGAAGTCCTTCAATCTGAGAACAAACAATATCAGACCACAGGCTGAATATAGGACACAAGATTGTACTAGCCAGATACCAACCTAGGAAATGAACTCTTAAAGACTATGCAAAACCAAAAGAATTACAAAAAGGAGCCAGAGAGGTTAATCTGTAAATGACAACAGCATCAGAACAATAAAAGAGGGAATAAACGGTGTAGATATAGAACCTTCTAATGGAGAGGAAGTCAAGCGATACCAAGTAATAATAGACTGGCTCAAATCTAGGAAGATAAGGGTAAATTTCACGGTAACCACAAAGAAAGTTAACAAACCTACTCATCAAAATAAAGAAAAACATAAAGTCTCAGTAAAAACAAAACCTACAAAAACAAAAGAAAGGAAAAAAAATCCACAACAAAAGGAACTCAGCACAGGAGAGTAAGAGAAACAAAACTGGAGGACATTATGCTGACTGAAATAAGTCAATCACAAAAAGACAAATATTGTATGAGACCTTTACTTATAACTCATGTAGAAGTTCACACACAAAAAGAAACAATCTTTGTTGGTTACGAGGGATGGGAGGATTGGGGGGGAACTAAATAGGTAAGTGGTAACTTTGGTGAAGGGTAAGACAGTACACATTA